>NC_068360.1:58163978-58286478 GCF_020536995.1 Dreissena polymorpha | reverse complement strand
TTGGCCTTAGCGCCATTTTACCGAGATTGATAGGCGAAAAGATTGATTTCAAGATAATGAAAGAAATGTCTGATTGTGAATTTAGTAGAATCGGAGTGGAGACCATTGGACATCGCTTAAGGTTGCGACAAACAGCAACTGATGGTAGTGATGCAGTTCATACAAGCCACAGTAGCACGCCAGCACCATCAGCAACAGGTAATTGTAATCAAGATAAATTTTTTCGAAGAAATTTAAATTTGATGTTAAAAAGTTTTTTTTCAATAATTATAATATATGAAAGTTACATCCCTGGTTTTCGTCTATTACTGCCATAATTTGTTACATCCTTTTGTTCTAGTCATTCTCGGGGGCGTAAAAATGCGGTGTGTACACCTAAACACAGTAATGTATACATTTCTACGTAATGTGGTGATATGAGGCGTAATGCTGTATGAAGAATGTGGTGAAGTTAGTGTAATGTAAATATCTGTCAGTTACTGGCCAAGAAATGAAACTAAAGTGATTTCAAACAAATTAATTCATAATAAACGTGTTCATTTCGGTCTCAGATTTTACAATTCATTCTTATGTTAAAGAGCATAGACCTTCTAGATCTACGTAATGTACAAGAAAAAATAACGGATGTCAATAATTAATTGTTATAAGTTTAGGTCTTATTCTTCAAACTTTTAATAGTCCAAATAGATTAATACCTAAATGTTTGTCAATTCATTTTAATTTAGTTGTTTTCTTTCAAATTTAGATAAGTCCGAGGTTAAATATAGTTAAAGCTACAGCTCCCGCTACAGCTATCTAAATATATTCATAGAAACATTAAATATATATCACTTATCAGTATAGATCTAGTGGTGCCTTATTAGTATTACACATTTATCTTATCGTAATATATTTTACTATTTCTACTTTTTCTTGATGAATTGCTTTCACTTTAAATACCTCGATAATAGGCAAATATTTTACTTTTTGTATTTCAATGTGTTAAAATGAAATTCATCAGTAGGGGCTATCATATCAATTAAGATAATTGTTTCTATAATATTTGTATATTTTACAATGTTTTCTTTGCATTTATATTCTGATGAAAATATATTATATTATACATAATGACAAATGCACACAACATAATGACAAATGCACGCAACATGATGACAAATGCACACAACATAATGACAAATGCACCCAACATAATGACAAATGCACCCAACATAATGACAAATGCACACAACATAATGACAAATGCACACAACATAATGTAATGACAAATGCACACAACATAATGGCAAATGCACACAACATAATGACAAATGCACGCAACATAATGACAAATGCACACAACATAATGACAAATGCACGCAACATAATGTAATGACAAATGCACACAACATAATGACAAATGCACACAACATAATGACAAATACACACAACATAATGACAAATGCACACAACATAATGACAAATGCACACAACATAATGACAAATGCACAGAACGAAATGATGTATGCACCTAACAAAATGTCGTTAGTACAAAACGGGTTGGTAAATGAACACAACATAATGACGAATGTACTGAACGAAATGATTTATGCACCTAACAAAATGTCGTTAGTACAAAACGATATTGCAAATGCACATAGCATAATAAAAAATGTACAGAACAAAATGATGTTTCTACAGGACAAAATGTAGTTTACGCAAAACAACTTAGTAAATGCACAGAACATAAAGACCAGTGCCATCAGAAGGCAGCATTGGCGTTCCATACTAATCGCTTTTTAACTGATATGGCTGGAAAGTGAGCTTCGTTTAAAAAATAAACAGAAGTAATCAAGGGTATAAAACGGCGAAAAATAACTGTGTCGTAATGGATGTCGCCATCCTGACTATCACGTGATTACCCCCTCTGTATAAATAGTTCATGAGACTCCGTTTTTAACAAATCAATGATAATTTCTACAAAGGAATTACCACATAAACTAAATTCTGCATTAAACATGAAAATGCTTGGATACCATTTTTGTCACTGGATAGTTTTATTGCTTTTTGGAATTTCTTCTGTGGTAAGTGATCATACTGTTTGGTTTTCGCGATACATACATTTGAATTGAAGCATTCATCATGTATGTAAATCAAATATAAACTTGCATACCCCGACTAGTCTCCAGATCTTTTGTTTAATCGATCAACCTATCACATACAATATTTCGAAAAGGTGCATCTTAAAGTGGACGTTTGTTTTAAAAGTACAAATCTAAAAAAAACATAACGTACATTGATAAATGATGGATTTTTAGTACTATAATTTGGGTATGCGAAATGTATACATATTACTATGGAAGCATTTAAATAGTTTACAATTTAAACTAAATTATTGGTTAAAAGGGCGAATCGCTTGCGGTAACGCGGCGCTAAACGCATTTTATCTATAAGAAGGGTTCTTTTTTGCACATAGCGTAACTGCAACGTTATCTACAAGAGAATTCAAATCCAAATAGAAGCTAGCCTATTATATATATATATATATATATGTTGTCAGCGTGTTGTTTTCTCCTAATGTTTCATTATAACTATTAATTACGTACATATATATACATGCTATAAGGGAATAAGGATTGGTTTACAAGTGTCTTTTATTTCGAAAATACTGTGGATGTGCTCACGTAAAGGGACTTAATTAAGGGGTTTTGTAATACAAAAACATTAAACATTTGGAATAATTTTAGACAATAAGAATGGCAAAACAAGAAAGCTGAAAGTTTTTTTCGCCTTAATTGGGATTTGATGGATGGCGTAGATGAGCACAAGCAAATATATTTCTTCTAAAAAAGCGTTTAACATAATAAAAATGGTATCGATTTTGATAGATAATCTTATTATCCATAAGCCGAAACTTGAACATTTTCTTAGCATGGAATATACGTGTTTGAATGTAATGAATAAATTATTTCTGAATATAATATTGTCATTATAGGAACAATTCGACGTAATCGATAACATATTTTAGTAACACAACCGATGGAAAAGAATACCGAATAATAATGTGACATGTGTTGTGTATACTTAAAGTTATATAACTTAGGCGTAGCAACGGATACGAGTTTCCCTTGGCCCCTGACCCGGCCACGTAACTTGCGTTGGCTTTGGTAGCGAAAATACTGTGGACTGCTAATCACCCTGCCTCTGATTCAAGAATTAACTGACAGAAATATGTGCACACAGTAGTCATAAACCAGCTGACCAGAGAAAATTAATAGTTGTTGAAATCACTACCTTGATATGTTTGAAATACGGTTAAAATATTTGATGACACTTTATATAGAAGCCAATTATTAATGAATGTACAATTAAAATTAATGCCGCGTGGTATTAATCCGCGTCTGTTTTCTCTCAGTCCGGGATTTAACACAACGTATACAATTATGCATATGTAGATTGCTAACCAGTAAAACCTCTGTTTTCTTTTGTTTTGTCAATCTATAAGCAGTATTTTATTGTTTCTTACTACAATATTGGCATCGATTGTTAAATGTTAACGCCCCCGATGATTTACATCACCGTTCAAAGGCGGTGATTGTTGTTCAAATTATCTTCTGATATTGCTTGTTTTCTTTAATCAGGCAACCCGATTATAACATACATTGTTTCCTGCAAATTTAGCATGGTGCACGTGTTTTTGGATTACGAACCATTGTTAAAATATTGAACTTAAAGCAGTAACACGAATGCATGGCAGTCGAACCGATGTTATAAGATTGTACATTTAGCAGGTAACACGCATTACATGCTGTGGAACCATTGTTAAATGTTTGCTCATAGAGCAGCATACGCGTATGAATGGCTGATAATTCAATGTTAAACAAAAACAGGGTCTATAATCTCTATTGTATATTTGTATAGAACTGTGTGGTATATATAGATTGGTGTTATATCAAACTTGCTTATATAAATTTTAGATAACGTATTGTGTTCTTTTCAGACTTCAAAGACCTGCGGACAGACGCCATGTGGAGGTATGACAACTAGAGTATTTATGAAAAGTCGTCTGTTTGATCATAAGCTGTGTTTCGCTGTAATAAATAAAGACCTTATTGAATGTTAGGACATTAAACGTATGTTTTAAATCCGAATCTATTCAAAGTCGTCGCTTACATCACACCCGGAAACCCGATATGATGTGCAAAGTTGGACGTGCTTGGAAAAGTTTCCGATAAATTTGCTGAATTTCGGTATGGTAAGTAAATCCAGTTCTATAATTGTGTAAAGGCATTTTTTAATTAAAATATCTTTTGGTATATGCAAAGGAGGTATTATCATGTAGGTTAGAAAAATCCTGGTTATTGTTATTCAGGATTTATTGAAATATGGCTATTTGAAGTCGACGATGCAGGGATTTGTCCCCTATCTAGCACTTTATTAACAAATTTCTTTAAAGGTATGCCAGTGAAAAAGTTTTTGACCGAAAATGATATCAACCAATGTCCCCGACTAACATATCCGCCGGGGTTTCTTGAAAAAAAAATCGTATTGGTGGAGAAATTCGACTTTACATTCAACATGTTGATGAACAAATGATATGACCCGGTGAGTGCCAAAGATGTCAAGATTTGACAGGAGTGCAGTTCATTTATAAACTTAAAAGATCACTATTACAGCTGATTTATGCGCTTTGCATGCTTGTTCCTTTCACTGAGACTTTTCATACTTACTATGTGGTTACTGTTTGAAATAAATGTGGAGTAAATGATACTCTTTCGTAGAAAACAAACACATTATGTCCTGAACACTTGCACTGGACTCCCTCAATTGTTCAATCCCGGACAGACGGACGTTCTAACGAGAGGTACCTTATGGGGTTATTCCTTTGATGTTTCTTTGCTGTTTTTTTTTAATCCCACAAGTTTATTTTAACCCCGTAAGAGCGTTTTTTACTGAATCAACCTCATTGTGTCAAGTTGTACAGAAAACCGGACAAAAAGAACCCCCTACTGTAGCTCTGGTATGTACGGACAGACAGACAGACACTCACTGAGACACACACAGAGGAGAGAAGCAGAGTGAGAGAGATTCACGACATGTGTGCGCGAGCCGTTAGTTAATAATCTACCTTTAGTGGGTTACGTGACTTGCAAACAAACTCTATATCGTACTTAATATTCAATACGATAAATACCTTTTATCCATTTAAATGACTTGTAAAGTAAAACACATACTATGACGTCATTTAATAAAAATAGTGATACAAGACCAGAGCTATATAATTTAAATGCAATCTTGACGATTTCTCTCATATATATTGCTTTTATTAAAGACGTGGCCTCATAGCTTTACTTTTATCAAGTATATCAAGTTTAAGCCTGGTTAAAAATGCACCAATTTTTAACGCAGGTAAACATTCGGATGCAGAAACATTTATGTCACAGCTAACTAATTCGATATTAGGGGGAGTCCCTTGAGAAACACGTTTTATATATTAAACAAGCAAATTGTGCAAGTACAGATTTAAAACCGATTTATGATGACTAGATGAACAAAATTAGGGGGAGTCCCTGGAGAAACCATATTTGTCATAAACGAATGTAAGCGAATATTGCAAGTACAGATTAAAAATGCGATAAATGGTGAATAACATGAGGCAGTCTCCTCGCGCATGAATAATTTTAATTGAGCGAACATAAATTGCCCAGATATCAGCTGAATATTTAATGTTATTGAAATTCGACATTGTTATAGGGCTGGTACATTTAATTTCGTAAGGGATTTGCGCGCGCGAGTCCTTTAGATGAGGTATTTGTCGATTGTTAATATCTATCTGATTCATCATTGTTCGGGAGTTGAATATGTTCTATAATTCTGAAATATAGAGAATATTTAGTTGGTTGCATTTTATTATTATGATATATCAGACGAGTCAAATATTGAGCTCGAAAAGCGTTTTACGCTCAGATTGAAAGTACGCCCTAGTTTTAAATGTTATAATTTGCTGAAATCTGGCTGTATATATTCCTTCAAGGCTTAGGGCTTCAGCAGATGAGAACTGCGTGTTATCTATGCAAATACACATAAGAAGGAGGCTTGGATTGGGTTTTGAAAATTAATGTTTACATTTTGCATATATCATTACCAAAAAGAACGTAAAATAAACAGAACCTGACACACGTGAATTGTCGGAGATGTTTGCAAAGCTGTCAACTTTAAGTCATGTATCATTGATCCAAATTTAGTTCAGATTTATGAAAATCTACCCATAATTGGAACTTTAGGCAGAAAATATAAATGTTTAGATTGCCTAACTGACGCATATTGTATGAATCAATTTCTTTACATTGACAATGATTTTCAAACAATGAAAAAAAGATACAAATAAGCTGGCAATTAACTAAGCTTCAGAACGGATATAATTATGAAACCTCAAAGTTCAATGAAAATGATCTCAAATGCATCAGGGTGGGTATAAATCAGCTGTAATAGTGATATTTTAGTTTATAAATGAACTGCACTCTTGTCATATCTTGACATCTTTGGCACTGCACCGGGTCATATCATTTTTTCATCAACATGTTGAATGTAAAGTCGAATTTCTCCACCAATACGAATTTTTTTAAGAAACCCTGGCGGATATGTTACTCGGGGACATTGGTTGATAGCATTCTCGGTGCAAAAACTTTTTCACTGGCATACCTTTAAAGAAATGTATAAATAAAATGCTAAATAGGGGACAAATCCCTGCATCGTCGACTTCAAACAGCCATATTTCAATACATCCTGAATAATAATAACCAGGATTTTTCTAACCTACATGATAATACCTCCTTTGCATATACCAAAATATATTTTAATTCAAAAATGCCTTTAAACAATTATAGAACTAGATTTACTTACCCTACCGAAATTCAGCAAAATTTATCGGAAACTTTTCCAAGCACGTCCAACTTTTCACATCATATCGGGTTTCCGGGGATGTACATGTGTATGGAGGAAAACGATAGCTTTCCTAGTTATACCATAATACAGAGATCTCATTATTTTATGATAAAACACTTATAATGCATTTGAGAAACGATTTGTTGAAAAGGGAAACGAATACAAATTTCCATCGGCTACGGAATTTTAATACGTAAGATACAGAACATCAAATCATTATATATTTGCTGATCCAGCCTTCGAGATGAGCTGTAAATATTTGAAATATTGCCTCATTTACGATGTACTAAATTAAACCGATGAAAATAATAGCCCTGGTCTGCTGCTGCTAATATATTTTGAAAAGGCTGTTGATTCTTTGTCATGGGCATTTGTAAATTGTTCTCTATCATGTTTTAATTTTGGTTCTGACATACTAAATGGTTTAATGTATTGTTTAAAGACGGAGTATCTGCGGTAACGCAATGTGGGTTTTTATCAGATTGTTTCCTATACAATGTGGTTGCAGACAAGGGGATCCGCTCATTTGCTACATATTCATACTGTGCGCTGACATATTATCTATTAAATTAAGGTCAAATCCGAAAATAAAGGTAATCAAAATTAATGAATGAGAATACAAATTGTCACAATTTGCTGACGACACTTCTATACTCCTGGATGGCTCTACAGAGTCTCTCAATGAAACTTTAGATGTAATGTCACACTTCACACTATACTCAGGTTTAAACATTAATTTTGACAAAACAAAAGTAGTATGAATAGGCAAAAATAAATTTAGCTCCGAAAGTATTAAAACAAGATGGCAACTAAATTGGAATCAACAATTTCTTAACATGCTAGGCCTTAAATTTTACATTGATCTTAACAAAATGATAGAACTAAATTATATGGACAAAATTGCTAAAATAAAAGCCTTATTAAAAAGTTGGTCTAGAAGGATGTTTACTCCGATGGGGAGGATCCAAATTATTAAAACATAAGCATAAGCGATTCTAAATAATCTTTTTGTTCCTTGCCAAATCCACCGCATAATCTGTTCACAGAGATCAAACAATTATTTTTTTTAATTTTGTGTGGGATAGCAAACTCCGAATTAACAAAACTGTTTAACTAAAAGTATATACAGAAGGCGGTGTGAAAATGATTGATCTTTTTTCTTTTGTTAGTTCTGTAAAGTGCTCGTGGATCCGCAGGATTGCTACTGGGAATGGATAATTGATAAATATTGTGAATACGATGATCAATTTTCAAAAAATATGCAACTGTGGGAGTCACTATCCTGAAAACTTAATTAACAAGATACAAAATGATTTCTGGAAAGATGCATTGAACTCATTTGTTGAACTCAATAAAAAAAGAACCATTTAAACCCTAGTTTTTGCTTATAAATGCATTATTCTATAACCCGTACATAACAATCGGTTACATAAGTATATCTTTTAAATCATGGTTTGAAAAAGGCGTTTCGTTTTGTTGGTGAAATGATGCAAAACGCTGAACTTGTAACCTTTTACAGTTATGATGATTTTTGCAAAGTATTTAACTTCAATCCAAATTACCTTTTTTTGTAGAAATTATAAACGCAGTTAAAATATAAATGAAACGCAGAGCTCCTACGACACCTGCTTTTTGAAGCTTTTTATTCCAACTAGCCTAATATCCATCTTAGCTAACACAAAGGGTACACATGGGTATATAATTATGTATATGATGTGTTTTAATTTGCATATATTACAAATGTGGGAGCAGTGGTCTAATGGTAGGACGCTGGCTTAGGGATCGAGAGGTCCCGGGTTCGAATCCCGCCCTGACCACTGGAATTTCCTTGAGCAAGAAATTTATCCCACATCTGCTCCTCTCCACCCTTGTGTATAAATGGGTACCTGTGATGGAAATAAGCCTATGTGCCGTGGCTGCATACTGCGCCAAGATGTTAATGAACGATTTATGACCCAGTGATCAGGGAAAAAATGTAAAGCGCCTTTGAACGCACATATCGAGTATGAAAAGGGCCCTATATAAATGAGGTATAAAAACAAATCTATTGATTGTAACATATTCATGAACGGCAAAAAAATATTTGAAATATATTCAATCATATCCCACTTTTCCTCTAGATGACAATGCCAAGTTCTGCTGTTATAAGAACTTGACGAGAATAGAGTCCGGTCCTTGCTGCTGCACTGACGACGGGGCAAGCTTCTCTTATGAATGTCGCTCAGGCGGCAGCAGCTCAGGCGGCTTCCCATGGTGTAAGTAATCAAATGCATAGTCGAGCGGTATTATGATATTATAGAAATGCGGACGTTTTCCCACGGTGTAAGGTAACGAAATCAGTCAGACGTCGTTAGAATGTCATAGTATCTAATACAAATTCAAATGATGTTATTCAGTTAAAGCACGTTCACTTTTCGTCAGATTGCACAATAGCTGCAACCATTTTCCATGGTACATAGTCCCTTTAAAGTAGGGATGGGAACGAATACTGGAAACGATATTCGAATATTCGTTTGTCATTATTCGAATATATTCGATTATTTGATTTTCAAACCTTACATTAAAATGTCCGAATTTATGACCGTCCGGAGGAAATTACTATTCCTGATTGCCACAAATGCCATAAATCATATCTTATGTGCAGCTTTGAAATAAAGATAGAGTTTTTTTTTAAAGATCATTGATAATTATGCTCTTTTTTAAATAAATACTGTTTAGTTTCATTAGATGTAAGATATTTCAGGAAAACACATTACCGTAATTCTAATTCATTTCAATACTTATAATTGATCTGGATTACGTTCCATCCATCATATTTATGCTTTTGGTTTCGCTATTTTTTCTGGAATAAAGAACCATTTAAGAACGATTTTATTGGTTTAGATTTGAGAAACTTAATTCTCATTAGATAGTCATTGATTTGATATATGGATAACGGAATGAAAACATACATGCCAGATCTCGACGAGACAGTCCCGCCAGTTTGGTGATTGTTCCGGCGTCCCGATATGAGACAATTTGTCCAGATATTCGTTAAAACGTTCTTTAAATTCACAATAAAATTCGCTATTCAAGCTCTGTCTGGCTAACAGTTACCATCGCTAATCCCTTTATTGCCCCCTATTGACAACCAACTTCTACTTCTCGAGTGCAACATTACCGGTATTTTACGCGTAGACATCTCTGTTAGACTCTATTTAAGATTTAAGGTTAACCAATCGTGAGAAAAAATAACAGCATTTTCAAAGCCTAAACAATGTTCTGTTTTCTGTACTCTTCAATATGTATAAGGCACAGTAAGCTAAGTGAACAAAGCAATAAGTAGACTTATCAACTATGTAAGAGTTAAATTAAATAAAGCTTAATTGAAACCTAATTTTAGTGATGTTACGTATATTAATTCGGAAACTTGAAACGAATGAAGTTATCATTTTAAGTCCCCAATAGTTAATGCTTAATGGCATGAACATTAAATACATATAAGCTATGTAAATACAAACTTCAGTTAATTTAATACTCAATGCAAGTGATTTCGTTCCAAAGAATTATTTAATGTCTATTTTACTCATTTTATATTTCAAATATAGATTCTATCTTGCAAAACGCAGTGTTGCAAAAACGCACACTTTTATTGCTTCAAACTTTATACAGCCGGGATTCGATCATAAATTTCGTGAAATTATGTACAAAAGCATGAAACTGTATTCACCCGGGATTCGATAATAAATCTTGTGACAACATGTTTTAAAAAGGTGTTCGTTTCGTTGTATTGCATCGTTGCACCCTACTTCAGTCCATGTGAATTACCGTGTCGCTAATGTAGACTAACCACAATAGTTACATTATCCCGATAAATTAATGAGTTTTGCGATTCAATGCGTAAACATCATAACCAGACAGATCCTTTTAAAGCCCCATTTACACTCAAAATCAACGAATATTCCGTTAATTATTTCGTAAAATTAAGTTAACCCATACATAATCAGCGTTCCGTATATAATAGCCATAATTTCAACGCTAGATGTGGTCTGGTAACAATGTATCTTGTTAAATCTATGTTACCAGACAACATCTAGCGTTCACATTTTGGCTATTACTTTAAGGAACAATGGTTTTGTATGGGTTAACTTTATTTTACGAAATATTCGTTGATTTTGATTGTGAATGGGGCTTTAAATAATGTCTTGTACCAAGTTTTTTGACGACAACGAGCATGGTGTCCATTTCTTATTAGGTAACGAGTGGCCGCTTTGGTTTGCTTTGAGTTTATGGAGATTTTCCTTCATTCAGTTCTTAAAAACGTCCACCTCTCGGCCACTAAAGGGTTTAGCCCATTTTTTGCTTATTTCTTTTGTGACAGAGTCAGAGGCCATATTGGACAATGTTCGTCTGACAAATTGCGCGAAAACGATCATTTTCAGGGTTGCATTGCTGGTAATTTTACTGTGGTAAGTTAACAAATTTCAATGGTTAGGTTACAACCAAGTAATCATCGTTTATACAAATACAATTATCTTGCGGTAACATAACCATGTAAATAACTGCGTTAATCAAGTTACCAAAGTTATTATTAACCACTGTTTATACTCTTGACCGCAATGTGTTTAATGTTTATCAATATACGTAAATGTTTTACATAAATTTAATTTCATTTTCGACTGATTTTCAGCAAATAGTTCGTACATATTGTATAACTATGAATTGATAGTAAATCGACGATTGGTCCCTCTCCTTATACCATCCCGTCTTCCAATCATCATCTCGTTCATTGATGGAAGTTGTTATCAAAGCAATTGCTTAATGGAAACCAAAACTGCGACTTTGTACATGCACTTACAACTTTTTGGAAGTATCTTTGCATAAAAAAATAATAATCGAATATGAATTTTGGATTCGAATATTCGGCCGATTTTCGAATATTCGAATATTCGGATATTCGGTCCCATCCCTACTTTAAAGCACAGTCACAAGTCGATAGATTGTACTAGTAGTTTGGACAGTTTCATGTTTTTTACTTTATTGAAAGCACGGCCAAACGTCGACAGAATTTTAGAAACTTCTTGTTTTTAATATAGATGATTGATTGTAAATTTGAACCTCGCAAGAACGGAACCCTCCGTCCTTCACAAATACCGGTGTCGCGGTATTTTTTTGTCCAATCGGCAACGTCAGGTTTTGTGAAATTGTATTTGTTGAACCGAGGGCTAACTGTTAAAAAACGTGTTCATATGTACATAGTGCAGGACTTTTTGTAAAACAATTTAGACCTTACACGTGTGTTGTAAAGACCTTTTTATAAATTTGTTATTTATATATTGTTAAATCAAGAACATAAACATAATGTTATTGATTTATGTCTACAAATCTGCATGTTATTACCCTCTCTTGGTATCGTATGTAATTGAACTTAACATATGCAGTGTAGATGTCTTCTGATCTTATACTCATATTTACTTGGAGGCAATGGTATTAGTTAAATCAACACTCGAATACGTCATGTGGTATGTAAATAATAGCAACAGTGGTAGTATTGTGAAACTTGTATATTCGAATACGCATGCTATACAATACAATTAGGACATTAGCGCGCGGAAAACCTTCGTCGAACCAAATCAACCTAAACGCAATAGCGTAAAGAAACATAAAAAACAAGTTTCTGATCATATAGAGACCCGTTCAAAAAGCTGCGATGTGGTCTTATTACCAATTGAGAAACTTATATTTACCATAGATATTTCAATCATTACCACATGAAAGTTTGATGTTGATAACAACAATTGTCATACACATTTAACCTATATGCACTTGTTTAAAATACTTATTTAGGTTTATGTATCAATTGATTTCTTCCAAGTGTGTAACGTATACTTGACCAAATATGTCAAGTCCAAAATTGCCTATTACAAGTCTGAATCTTACAATGTGCAAAAGGCCTGGAGTATGTGTGTGCTATTGTTTATTGCTTCCAAACCATGTGTATATGTTTATGAAGTTAAGGAATCGATGAATAATTTGATGTCGAGAATTTCTTTTAATTTCAGGGGGCGTATTCCTTATCGTACCTTTCATCATCGCTGTATAAGTTGCCGCGGGAATCGTGGTATACAGGAAGAAACTTTGCTCTAGATTCTTTTAGAATGACACTCATTGTATTGGCGTTTTGAAACATATCTCAAAACTTTCAGGCAGATTTATTTGTGTGATGTTTTGTTAGTTCGAATGATCAACGTTTTAAAGGAAGTACATACCATAGTAGGACAATTATTCATGTTATTACTACGGCCATATACTACACAGGTGAAGTATACATTGTTGTAATACTTGTCAACTGTCTCAACATATGAATAATGCAAATGACTGTTTATATAAGATCTAATTGATCCTAAAATTCATAAGGGGAATCGGATTATTAATGTTTGTTATTTTTTTAATTAAAATGTTGACACATGTATGCACATCATTTGGTTGTTCCTACTTGACACATGCATGTACATCATTTGGTTGTTCCTACTTGACACATGCATACACATCATTTGGTTGTTCCTACTTGACACGTGCATAAACGTCATTTGGTTGTTCCTACTTGACACATGCATGCACGTCATTTGGTTGTTCCTACTTGACACATGCATGCACGTAATTTGGTTGTTCCTACTTGACACATGCATGCACATCATTTGGTTGTTCTTACTTGACACATGCATGCACATCATTTGGTTGTTCCTACTTGACACATGCATGCACATGATTTGGTTGTTCCTACTTGACACACGCATGCACATCATTTGGTTGTTCCTACTTGACACATGCATGCACATCATTTGGTTGTTCCTAATTGACACATGCATGCACATCATTTGGTTGTTCCTACTTGACACATGCATGCACATCATTTGGTTGTTCCTACCTGTCGTACTCTTGTTTACGTTTTTGCTAAATCCACTTAATGATCCATTCTTGTTGACTTGCTTTGAAGGTTTCTTGATTTTTGTCAAACAAAGTTGTGTGCATAATTTGTTGATTGTGTGTGTAATGTTTTTCATGTTTCAGTTTTCGCCATGTTTTCCCTTTATGTATGCCGTGCTTATTGATACTAGCTCTCTATTTATTTCTTTGAGTATATGCACAACTATACTCTACTACTTTTGTATATGCACAACTATACTCTACTACTATTGTGAGAACATACTAGCAATTTACAGATACTTTTTGACTGCAAAATGCTGCATTAAACGTGAACCATGTCTATCGATTGTTATGACAATAATCTAGTTACGTTTTTGCTTTTTAATATGTCAATTGCATATGTGTAAAAATGCTATGCAACTTGCCCATTATTATAATCTTCGTTTTGGTGTGGTTTTATTCACTAATCGTTGGTAAATAATAAAAGGACTTCTTCACAAGATATTTGTATTATTAAACAATGTAATTACGCGAAGTTTACTGAAATATTTTTAATACTTTTATAAACAAACACAATAAGTAAAATGAATAATAAAACTGTTTTATATGGAGTTTGAACCCATGACAAATAAAAGAAAAAGGTAACGAGCTTTTAATATTACTTACAGGCTTTTAAAATAAGACGGTAATTTATGTTCTGACGAATAGCCTTATTATTGTTCCGATTTTGATTTAATATTATCAATAAACGAACATATATTAAAAAATCGTAGTGGGAATATTTGTCGCTTGTTTCATCATCATCATCATATTTATAATTAAGATCAGTATTAGCAGTAGTATAATAATAATCACCAGCATCATCAATTTCATTATATTTTTTAAGGGAAAACGCAGAAAGAAAATTCTTTAAAAATGCTCAACATATAACAGCGCGAAATGCAAACAAATAACGAATAATAGTTGTACATTAAAAAGGTGTAATAATGTTTTCTTTGTGTTTGAATGCGTAACTAACTAAATGTATAGTCAAGAGAGCCAGAGAGTTATTTTTATTGCGGTCATTGCTGTTTAGTTGCTGTGGGTGTCATAATATACAAAAACGATGTGCGCGACGCCAGTATATAATTATAAATTGGAAGACAATCAGTTATAATTGTTTTTACTTTAACCGATATTCACTCCCCTTCTTAACAAACAAGTAATGACTCAAAATATTCTACCTAATCCATCGCTATTGATGTTTGTTCATGGTTGCACAAATGTCAAGTTCTTTTAACGTTCATACCTTTATCGCTTCGACAAGTTACATAAATATCTTCCATTGAGATCGCATTTCATTCAGATCAAAACAGGTTTTTAACCATGTGTGTTAAGCGTGCGTTATAGTGTAGTAAAAATGGGTGAAACATTTTACAAATTGCTACTTTTTATTATATACTTGTTATAACGCTAAACATTCACAGCTCAATAAGATTTAAAAAGACCTATCCTTGATTGAATATGAGTATATATGCTCATGATATATATATATATATATATATATATATATATATATATATATATATATATATATATATATATAGTTATATATATATATATATATATAGTTATATATATATATATATATATATATATATATATATATATATATATATATATATATATATAGTTATATAAGTAAAATGTAATAATCCAGATTGTGAATATTATATAATAAAAGTAAAAACACGTGTCTGGGATTTTAAATATATATTGATTTAGCCAACGCGTTTCGCATAGCTCATCAGGGCATAATACAATATATTACAACTTCAAAATGTCATGGAGATAACGTCATATCAATTATGACGTCATAACGTTAATAAATATTAAATGAAATTTAATTTGGGTTTAAATACATGTATAAAATGTTGTTCTTTTGCTAACCTAGCTGAAATATTGTTCGAAAATAGCTTATAAAATGGAAATATTTTAAATTTTGGTTCATTATGTGAACATTCATCTAAATGTTTACTTAAAGGCATCTGTCTTGTTGAGGGGTCTCGCATTTGTTGTTCATGGACAGATCGCTTATTTCTAAGTTTATCGCCAGTTTGGCCTATATAATATTGTTTGCATCCATTGCATACTAATACATAAATCACATTTTGTATATCACATGACATATTAGTTTTTATTTTGAACATGTTGCCATTAAAATCAAAAGAATTCCCTTCAATAATATAACCACACAGGGCGCATCTAGGGTCATTACATTTGGATACTCTTGGTTCTTGAGATGAAAAGTAAGATTTGGTTAACAGACGTTTTAAATTAGGTAACTGTCGCTTACATTTTATTATCTTCTGATTTGAAATTATTTTATTCATAACCGGGTCTGTTTGTAAAATGTCAATGTTGTTTTTTAATACGACAAAAGCGCAGCCACGAGTGAAAATATATATTTTCTATGATCACGAGTGAATTAAAATCGATATTCCACCGAATCCAACACATTTTCTTTTTATTTTATGCTTTTTTTCACAGTTTATATTCATTGTTTAAGAGTTTAACTTCGCTAGGATAATGAAGTCATTTCGTCAAAAAATGACGTCATTTCACAGTAAACAATGAAAATTATCGATAATTTTCACTGATAATTTTCACTGTTTGAAACAGTGAAATTATCAGATTTAATTCACTGATATTTTTCTATAAACCACCGGAAAGCATAAAATAAACTCGTTTCATGTGTATTCCTTTGAATCGTTATACTTCATGTCAATTGCACGGGTCGAACCTGTAAGTCGGGCATATCTACTATTATATATAGTTAATTACGCCACCTCGATTTAAAACTTTACAAAAAAAATTCTTTTCCAATGTAGATCATAGTGAGTTTAAATTACTGCAACAAACATATTGCATTATTTGACAAGGCATATACATCAACAACTTAAAATAATAATTAAAAAAAAATGCATAAATAATCTATCACAGAGCAGAACAATTTGACATTGAAAGATTTACATTTGATCGAGTAGGTGGGGCTAAATATTATGTTATGGTGGAAACTATATGCTTATTGAAAGCATTTCTATATTATAATTACTAATAATAAATGTCCGATTGTAATGTTTAAATTATTTACAACTATTGGCTGTATCAAAAACCTGTTTGATACAATTCAGATGACTTTAAACAATATTGTGTCAAATGTATAAAGCGCTGTGAATATTGGACTCTTTCCAATTATATCAATGATACATTATTTGTACAACGCATTATTGAATTCGATAAAGGAACAGCTATTTAAATTATGAAGTAAAACGTTAAACTGGTCTTTGCTACAGGTTTACACCACATGGGAAATACTATCAATGTATTGCATCATCCATTGTTGAAATCTAGCTGTCTACAAACTTCCTCCAAGCTCAAATTCTTACGTGTATTCAGTTATAACTGGTGGTGTCTAAGGTTTTAGTATTAGGTGTATTTGCTAATACTTCATTCGGTAAAAGATGAGTGAACGTATTAGTTATTTCTGTCCATGGCGTAGCAGTGGTAGCACAGCTCCTTACTATAGGTATGGGCTGTTAAAGAAGCATGTGACATATTGCAACAATACACGAAAAGGTATATATACATGTCCTGTAACTGTGTTTGAACATCGACAACAGAACTGCATGGGGTAAATTGCTATAACGTAAATGCAAATTTAAATGAGCAGTGCTCTGGTAAAACCGGGCTTAATGCATGTTTAGTTTAAAACTATTTAGTTTAGCTCGATAACATAGAAAGCCTAAGGCTTAATTGAAACGCTCTCGAGTCCGTTTCCTGGGACTAGAACCAGTACTTGACGTCTTTTGGGGAGATATATAGAACGCACCCATTATTGCATGTTCATAAAGTGTCGTCCCATATTAGCATGTGCGGTCCTCACAGTCGGTAATATCAAACTTTAATCTCTAACACCTCTTATGTAAGTTGTTTTGATGTATTTTAAAACGTTTTGTTTTGTTCGAACATGGTTTGTTTGAGAGCTTATTCAAACATCAACCCATCTGTCCACTGCGACCTTAGCACTTAATAACGTACTTCTATTGAAACCATATGTTGATAGTACACGTTTTATTTCAAATAACCGATCAACCGCCTTTCGCACGCAATCTATTTAAATATTGGACGTAATTTAAATTGTACAGGTGTTTAAAACATTTTTTCGTAAGGATTCAAGTATCGTAACATTGACAAAATACATTTAAGTACAGAAACATAGTACAGTTATTATAAAATGTCATATACTTAGAAGGAACATTGCATGCAAGATTCCAAATCTCTGATAATAAAAAAAAACATACCAATCGGAACTGTTTTTCGCACAAACATATTTTTCGAAAAAAAAATTATATATTTTAGAATAATCACCATTTCCTCTCTAATCAAATTATGTTGCTTGTGTATGTATTCAATACATGTCGAAAAACATCTAGAAGCGAGGCGTTACAAGCGTTTATATTACGTTATGCCAAGTTTTGTGTCGAATCAATAGGCAGGTAAACGGACGGAAAATGGGAACCACTGAGTGAGCATACATTCACACATAGGTGTATTCAAATTGCCTGCGAGGCAAGAATACTTTCTATATAAACCTGAATTTTCTCCTGCGAATTATGTTAATATGAACCATGTTTTTTACGTTAAATATTCACTTTTGTTGGAAAAGTTGCATCGTGATCGTCGAAAACTAAGAGTTCGTGCCAATTAAAAAATTGGACTTTTCCGTAAAATTATGAAAATACATTGAACAATGAGATACGAATACAAGCCGCGTCATGCGAAAATGGGTCTTATGTCATATGCATCCGAACAGAATCGTCAGTAGCTACCCTGTCCGCTTATGAGATCACTTAACATACCATGACGTTATAGCTTGCAATGAGATCCATGTTCTTCAAACGTTTGAAAAACGCTACTTGTGTACAATAAGTACCAACATAAGTATTGCTACGTTTTAATTAACCCATTTATGCCTAGCGTCTAGAAAAAAGGCCTTGGCAAACAGCGTAGACCCAGATGAGACGCCGCATGATGCATTACATCAGGGTCTGCTCTGTTTGCTTAAAGGCATTTCTGTAAGAAATATTCTAAATATAGAAATGCATATACTAGAAGGATGTGGGAGTCCACTAGGTATTGGGTTAAATATCTGGTGTGTAAAGCGTGTACCGTGTAGTCATTATTGAAGCAACGCAACGTATATATCTCAACTAATCTGCTCTTGTGTTTTGTTTCAAAGCCAATGAACGATTTATAATGCATTCATATAGTTTATGAAACATAATACATATTTCGCATTAACAGCTGCAATTCAATTGTTGGTATTGTTACAATCACAAATATTTTCAGGATTTTAGTTACAATCTTTATGTGCCTTGGTTTTCACTTCTCGTTTGTATGCAATGTATGGACGGTGACTTTTTATGCCTGTGTTAGGTGTATAGTTGAAAGGATTCAAATGAAAGAAATCAGCAAAAATAATTCACTTGAGTTTCATGATTTTTTAATCTTGTAAAATACACATAACACACGTACAATAAAGCTAATTACTTACTTGACATTTATTTTATAATTGTTGTCATCGATCACTGTTTTTTCTGAATTTTTACAACCACTCATGTTCAATATATACTATTGTTCAAAGCATTTTTTTTATATTTAGATAACTTATACGTCATTTTCAAATCTCAACAGAAATATTTGCACGGTTAAACTTCACACATATTTGCAAATAAAAGCTTACTAATATGGTTTATTTCTAGGAATCCAAGACCTGTGGGCAAACAAAATGTCATGGTAGGTGAACCGATGATGCAATCTATGAATTACTTTGTGTATAGATAGACGATCTCAGCTCTACAGTTGGTTTATACTTTGATTGAAAGAAGCGAGGTGTTCGGAAAATAATGCTATAGTGTTTCATTCATAAACATATTATGCAAGCTTGACAGTTAGGACAAGGAGCGATTCAATTGACAATCAGTTCCGACTTTCTGCAATTTGACATTTCATCTACCTACTCCCTATTTAAGATGTCCATAATCATCGTCGTTCCATGTTATTTATGATATAATTTCCTTTTTATTGATGAACACATATTTATCGTATTTATGATCACATTTCGATTGTGGTGAAAGTCACAAAATAATTTTTTTTTATTGATTTACAAATTATATTTCATCAAAACTCGCAAATCAATTTTTTGGATGGTCACATAACAACCTGTTAACGTGTTATTTTGCGTAAACAATAATTACGGTCAAACAATTGGTATTTAAGAGCATCAACAGAATGGTACTCGGGTATCATTACAAAACACATGCACTACGGACCGTGAATCATGTATAATCCTGGTCTTAAGAATAAAGGTCAAACCATGGATGACCATGGTGCTCGAGCATCATGACAAACCACATGAACTACGAACCGTGAATCATGTAAAATTCTGGTCTTAAGAATAAAGGTCAAACCATGGATGACCATGGTTCTCGAGCATCATGACAAACCACATGAACTACGAACCGTGAATTATGTATAATCCTGGTCTTAAGAACAAAGGTCACACCATGGATGACCATGGTTCTCGAGCATCATGACAAACCCCATGAACTACGGACCGTGCATTATGTATAATCCTGGTCTTAATGACCAGGGTACCAAGGCTGCAATAAACCACAACCATATGAACATGTTTGACAAAGGTATTTTTTAAACATTCTTTACAATATGGAGAAGACCATGGTCAACAGTAAACCAAAACATGAAACGTTGTTAACCCTGGATAAAACAGAATCTATGGTGAACAGTTGTTTGGGAAACATGGTTTACGCTTTTTATAGCATGGCCACCTATGTTTAGACTGCGTAATTTTCTAGAAGTGTGGATCATTGCGAAACCGAAATTTGCAAACTTAAGTACCCTGTTCCTTTCAGATATTCATATTTTAGATTATGTTTGCGATAAAATGCTTTGTTGTGATCAGTTATTGATGTTTTTTACAACATATATCATTTTCTTTCATTGCTTTTTTTGCTCAAAATAGCCTTTCCCATTTTTTTTTTAATTTTCCCTTCTTTTTTTTTGCTTTTTCCGATGTTTTTTTTTCCAGATGTAAAAAATGATTGTTTTTCTATCAAAGAACATTGAACGAAAATCAGCAGAAATACGTTTACAATGCCTAGCAGAAACATACGGAATACCGTGAAGGCCATCGTGGTAACACATTTAAATCAAGAGGGTGACAATGCGATAAATCAATATTGAGATGGCGACAATGCGTAGTACGATGGCGACAATTCGATAGTACGATGGCGACAATGCGATAGAACGATGGCGACAATACGACAACACGATAGTACGATGTCGACAATGCGATAGTACGATGGAGATAATGCGAGAACGCGATAGTATGATGGCGACAATGCGATAGTCATATCGTACTGTCGCCATCGTATCATCGTATTGTCGCCATCGTACTATCGCGTTATCGCACTGTCGTCATCGTATTATCGCATTGTCGCTATCGTACTATCGCAATGTCGCCATCGTATTGTCGCACTGTCGCCATCGTACTATCGCCATCGTATTGTCGCACCGTCGTCATCGTATTATCGCACTATCGCATTGTCACCGTCGTACTATCGCACTGTCGCCATCGTATTGTCGCACTGTTTTCATCGTAGTATCGCATTGTCGCCATCATACTATCGCGTTGTCGCCATCGTATTATCGTATTGTCGCCATCGTACTATCTTATTGTTGCCATCGTACTTTCGCATTGTCGCCATCGTACTATCGTACTATCGCACGGGAAAAATCCCGAAGGGAAAACACAAACAAAACTCCCATTAGAAAACAAAAAAATACCAAGGGAAAATGCACAAATATCATGAACAACGTTGCTAATAAATTACATAAAAAATAAGACTTTACGCGCATTCTTAACTCAAAGGGCAAATCTTTAAAAAAAAGTGAAATTTTGGTTTCTCATTTTTTTTCCAGTAGCCTTTTATCGCCAGGTATATAACGGCATATTCTATACTGGCCTTCAACAGATGCAATACTGTCGTGTATTCTAAATGAATGTCTTAGGACAGTGTACTGGTGTTTCCTGAGATGCACACAGTTCAACTACTCTCTCGCTACGGTAGAAATGTTCAATAGCTAATAACCGATTTCGTATTTAGATGCTCATGTTTACACTATTAAAATTCAATAAATTATAACAAACGCTCAATTTTTCTCTTTGTTTGTATTGAAAACATTTTTCATAATAAACGATGTTTATCCACCCAACTACATTTTTTCAAATTATCCATTTTAACCAGTCTGTAAACATGTAATCAGATAACACAATGGTTTCCTACTGGGAACTATATTATATGTTTATTTACATACAAACCATGTGGGCTTGGATAAAATGTAAGAATGTTATATAAAACAATACAAGAATGGACTCGTTAACCATGCCAGTTTTTTCAACATTATTTTATACAACATTATAAATAGATTTTTAGCTCCACTGGCCAGAGGCCAGCGGGGCTTATGTCATGGTCCTTATGTCATGGTCCATGGTCCTGTGTCCGTCGTGCGTGCGTCCGTGCGTCCGTTCGTGCGTGCGTTAACTTTTTCTTTAAACATCTTCTTCTCCTAAACTACTGGTCCAATTCTGATAAAATTTCTCAGATGTTCATGGGGTGAACCTCTTTCAAATTTGTTCAAATTATGCCCCTGGGGTCAAATTTGACCCTGTCCCGGGGGGTCAAAAAATTTAAAATTTGCTTATATAAGGCCTATTTTGTGAAAACTTTAAAAAAATCTTCTCGTCCATAACCATTGGGCCTAGGGCTACCAAATTTGGTATGTAGTGACATCTTATGGTCCTCTACCAAGTTTCTTCAAATTATGCCCCTGGGGTCAAATTTGACCCTGTCCTGGGGGGTCAGAAAATTGAAAATTTGCTAACATAAGGCCTATTTTGTGAAAACTTTAAAAATCTTCTTGTCCATAACCATTGGGCCTAGGGCTACCAAATGTGGTATGTAGTGACATCTTATAGTCCTCTACCAAGTTTCTTCAAATTATGCCCCTGGGATCAAATTTGACCCTGCCCCAGGGGGTCAAAAAATTGAAAACTTTCTTATATAAGGCCTATTTTGTGCAAACTGTAAAAATCTTCTTGTCCATAACCGTATGGCATAGGGCTTCCAAATTTGGTATGTAATGACATCTAATAGTCCTCTACCAAGTTTGTTCAAATAAAGCCCCTCGGATCAAATTTGATCGTTCCCCAGGGGTCACAAAATTGAACATATGCTTATATTGGGCCCATTTTGTGCAAACTTTAAAAATCTATTTGTCCATAACCATTGGGCCTATTTCTACCAAATTCGGTTTTTAGCGACATCTAATAGTTTTCTACCTAGTTTGTTGAAATTATGCCCCTGGGGACAATTTTGACCCTGCCCTGGGGGTCACAAAAATGAACATGTGCTTAAATAAGGCCTATTTTGTGCAAACTTTAAAAATCTTCTTGTTCATAATTATAGAGCCTAGGGCTACTAAATTTGGTGTGTAGTGATATCTAATAGTCCTCTACCAAATTTGTTCAAATTATTCCCCTGGGCTCAAATTTGACCCTGCCCCGAGGGTCACAAAACTGAACATATGACGTTTACCAGGGGAGATTTCTACGGCCATGTGTCTTTGACCAACAACAACAACAACATCTTGTAAACATGAGATAAAACCCTGTCATTTAGTGCCATTTTAGATCAGATGGTGACTGCTTACAAAGGAATTGAAGTAAGAAAAAGTGTTATGAATGTTTTTCTTATAAACTGAAACAAGTCGGGTTTTATTTAAATATGTCGAAAGTGAACAAATATCAGGATAAAAATATTTCGGATGACATGTTAATTTCATGTCTTTTTGTAGTGTTTAAACCAGTTTAATAATATCTTATTGATTTTTAAAACACAACTTCCATGAACATAATTATTTAAAGAAAAGACAATATATGATACTGCATGGTAAACTCAAACTTTGTATCCAAGAGAAGGTGTTGGAATTAATGAAGTGCAATGTTCTTAACTATCTTATATGCTGCTTTTTAATAACTAATGATTCATTGTTTCGTTTGTGAATCGTGACTCATGAATTGTGGATATGATTGTCAATTGCTCAACGATCCATAGATCTATATATTTCTGACCATTTTATAATTTTCTTAAAATAAGTAATGAATTGATCTTAGAAGTCAAATGTATTACTTAATTATATACATTTATAAATATAAATAAATAATCTTTAGATTATCATAATATTCTCAGGCCTGTTGGTCTTAGGGATGTGTGGGTTGTTAATTATATTTTGAGATGATTCTTTACAAAGAAAGATGCTACTATTGTATTTGTTATAAATGTGTGAAAGGCTCTAAGAAGGAACCAGAGATTATTAACCCTTTACCAAACACTAACAGGATTTTACGGGTTTGTAGCTGACAACTTTATAAATAATTGTGATAAAATGAGACATTGCTCAAGATGAGCAATTTCTCCTTTTATCACAATTATTTCTACCCTACCTGATCATTCCCATCATATTCCATTACAATTTAATTGTCGTCTGCAACCCCTTTCAAATTGGGAAAGACCAAAATGTGTCGTTTGGTAAAGGGTTAAGGCATTTTGATTCCTATGGGTCTTGTGAATCTGTTTCAAATCAAATGCGTAGATTTGATCTTCAGCATCTGAAAATATGAGAAATAGAAAGAACGACAATATCTTTTGGCGAGATAAATGTACCTACGTTATAAGCAAAGGATCTGTGCAACAATTCCCGGGCTTTTTAGTCTGTTAAGTTAACACGGAAGTAACTTATTCCATATATAAAAAAGCTCACCCTTTCAACTTTTAAGCGCCCAGTGGGACAAGGGATAGAAAGAGAAAGTCACATGCTTGAATACATTTCAACCCATGCGCATTGCACGTTTTTTTCGCATAAAAAACAGTGGAGCGATACAGGGCCATTATGGCCCTCTTGTTCTTTATACATGCAACAAAACTTTATTTTTATCTTTTAAAGAATCTTAATTAAACAAAAATTGACAGATATGTTTTGTGGTATTGAACATATTAATTTCGTTGATTTTTTGTAATAATCATACCATTACATGAGAAATGTAATTCATAAAACTGTATATTACTGATATATAACTTCATTATTTAAAACAGACAGAAGAAACAACAAGCTCACCCCCCTTAAACTTCGTTTGTGGGGGTATAATTATAACTAAAATGACTTTTTCAGACAATAGTCACGTTTAAACACATTAATAACAATTGGGTTATAAAATATGGACCCTAAATAACTAACTGGAAAATGGTAGGCGCAATTTAAAACTGCAACATTGAAAGGGACAGTAAAAAAATCTTTTTTAAATAACATGAGTACAAATATTTTTTTATCTTCAAATATGGTCATTTATCTCCCATATTATGCATCTCAAAGACAGATATACACAATTTAGCACATGTAAATTCCTGAAAATATTCAAAACAACCTCAAATATCATACATATATATTGCTTTCTTTCACAGCCAATGGATCTTCTATTGTTAACCACATATTCTTACATACAAATCATACAATAAAATCAATGAGAAATCATCAGTGTCCATGCCAAGAAATCTGATAGGCCTTCCTGGCTTTCAGGAACATTATTTAGAAGGTTCCTGAGTGAAAATTTAACAAAATTCTTATCAGTTACAATTAATCAAATGTCTGTGAAGATAGGCCAGAAAATATAGAAAAAAAAGCTGGCAATGAACAAAACTCGGACATATGAGGGACCATATGAGGGACCATGATTATCATGAATATCTTTTGGCCGCCTGATATCAGAGTAAATAGAAAAGCTTATAAACTGGTTTTACATATGATACTTATACATGCAACAAACAAAATTATGCACAAATAAGGTCCACACATAGTTCATGGCACTGTTTTATAAGTAAAAAGATTTTCTTACCATGCTGGTATGCAATCTAAATATAAAATCAATAAAAGCAAAAAAATACAGCCCTATTCAATAACAAATACATTTAAAATACACGAATACTATGGATTGAATATCAACCTCATACCCAATAAACTGTGTGTTTAATGGAGACCAATTTCACGCAACACCGAACATAGATTCATAGACATAAAACATTACACCCAAAAGACACAACACAACTAATGCAATACTATTGTATGTTTATTATTATGGATAGAGAATAAAACAACATCAAAAACAATATTCTGTAAATTATGCATGTTCATTTGAGATACCTCGAGTCTTTCAAACATATATTATTACATTATACTCTAACAAACTGCTGGATGAAAGCACAGTCTAGGTCCTCGAAAAGGGTTTGATAAAACTGTAGCTACACATGTAAAAAGACATGTCTTTACAACAAGCCAGAGGCTTATAACCAACTTTTAGCAATTAATAACACACAAGAACAATCTCTGGCAATGTATATAGGTTATAATATACTAAATCTTTTTGGAGTGCAATGCTTTACTCTCTAAAAACATGAACATCATTTATAAGAAGACACAATGCTCTGTAGGGGCACTTGCCATGACTTTATTTTAGAATGTTTCTTTGTGCATGTGGTAGGGGAAACATTGATGTTTAACAGAAATTCACTCTTTTGCTTGAAGGTTGGAGACTACATGAGACTTTGACAGATGACGGGAAACCCTCATCCACTGGTACGAAGCCGGTAAATAGATGGCTGTAAAACAGTGACCGCTGATTCGTGTCGAGTTCTTTCTTGCAAAACGCATGATCTATCTTTTTTATTGTTTAAATCACCTCGGCTTGGAGTGCTCTTTAAGAAAAGGTATGGGTATGAGGGTGTCTATGCGCAAAAGTTTGACTTTATTTTGTGGTTAAGTTATTGCTTTCACATTGAATTTGTGTAGGAAATCTTTTGGTATATTGTGACCTTAACTAACTCTAGGTAAAAATGAAATATCACCTGCAAGTGCAAAATATGACTGGGAAAGCTGATTTTTGGTCATTTGTTAGCAAAAGAGAAGAAAATAAGTGCCTTAAATGCATGAATTCAGATCATTTGACATAGAATAGTTGTTTTTCAAGTTGACCCTCACCCTTATATAGCCGAATAAGGGCAAAATTGCTTTCCGACTTAAATTCAAAGGCATATTGGTTGATCGTGTAGCGTTAATGTGCTACATGAAGTCAGAATTCAACGCCAGGGACTTCATGATCCAGAAACGCAACAATAGCGTGTGCATGAACATTCAAACAGAGCCCCATTTCACCGACATAGAATGGCGGACATTTTTACAGTTTGGACAGAGCAGGAGACGCTTGACTGAGCCAGACTTCATATTTAGTACAATCATGAATATAACAAGCTTTATAACTTCATATTATTCTGAGAAATACACTAAAAATACATAAAAGCATGTGGTTTTTTTTCATTTTATATCTATTTCTATTGGGTATTTTGACTTTTTCAGGTAGAGGAATGTCTGCGACTAAGCCGAGGGCCACTGGATAAGGGTTGTTGATGGCAAAACAGGTAATAATACTAAATTATTATCATGTACACAAGCAAATAAGCATATTTATGATGCTTAAGTTGTGAAATACTGTCATAATCAGGTTTGTGGTCACTCAAACCCTTGCCGTCGTGCAATTCCCCGTGCAGTTTGAATCGATAGGTTCGCGTCCTGACGCGTAAAGCTCATGCTTTGTTGGCAGCGGAAGTTGGCACTTAACTGGTTTATCCTTTTTCCTGAGCATGTATGCAGTACAGCTGAGTTGATTTGCTACTTGTTACCCTACAATTAGCTTGTGTTTGTTATTGTTTTCTCACAATATGCTAACAGTCCTGGTTCTGGCTTGAAAGGATGTCGCGTCCGACTTAAACATAGGATTGTTGTAGCAAGTGTCCCCTTCATCATTTACCTTAGAGGGATCTTTTTGCGAAAATTTGGCACTTTCAGCAACCAGTTTTGTTTTTTATTTGGTACATGCTTCTCTTATTCAGTGATTTAAGGGAAGTATTGATCTTATTCGCTTGTCTTTTCATACAAAGGTGACATGGATCAATGATATTTGTTGTGTTGAGAATTCTGCGGGAAGCTGTGTCCCCAGAAGAAGTACTAGAAACCCCTTACAGGAAGCCTGCATTGATCTGAGCTGCCTTTCTGCCCCTGTTACTACATGGAACCTCATTTCTAAGCTTATAATGCTTGCCCACATATATGTTTCTTGTTAATTTTAACCTTTCCTTCCAGTCTAAAACCCCAAAATGAGCTTTTTTTCTTTCGCTCGTATATGAACCCCCATTTTGACCAGATTGCCACCATAAAAATATTCAAAAGTACTTATTTTGTGCCCAAATTATGAAATTTTGTATTCTCTTCAACCAATAAATGAGAGCTGGCGGTGAATTTTGACCATCTGCTGCATTTTAAAGGCACCCATGACATTATATGCTAGAATATATCATTGGCTGCTGGTAAATAAAAAGGCTCCGAGCGACAAGGCGCTTTCAAGATTTCACACTTTTATTGGTGCAAAACAACAATTTATTGGAAGCTTATTGATTTCTACACTTCAAAGTATCTTTGACCTCTCATTTGTACTAATTTGTTTACTGTCGTGGATGACAAAAAGTCATAATTGTGGTTTTTTGCTTTGAAATTGACATTTTTGGGTTGATTAAAAAAAACACACCAAAAAGACATTATCAAAATTGCTTTGAGTGAGAAAATCTAACAAATTCATTCTTTCCCCACCCCGCATAAGCCCCATGTGCCTGTCCATTTGGTTTGTTTTGGTATTTTGCTGCATATATTGAACACAACAGCTTTAAATCTTAAAGGGATATTTAAGCTTTAACAGGCCCAAAATCGCCTTCTTCAAAGTATCTTTGACCTCTCATTTGTACTAATTTGTTTACTGTCGTGGATGACAAAAAGTCATAATTGTGGTTTTTTGCTTTGAAATTGACATTTTGGGTTGATTAAAAAAAACACAACCAAAAAGACATTATCAAAATTGCTTTGAGTGAGAAAATCTAACAAATTCATTCTTTCCCCACCCCGCATAAGCCCCATGTGCCTGTCCATTTGGTTTGTTTTGGTATTTTGCTGCATATATTGAACACAACAGCTTTAAATCTTAAAGGGATATTTAAGCTTTAACAGGCCCAAAATCGCCTTCTTCGGACCGAAAACACCCGCGTGTGAAAATATTATATAAAATGGCCTCAAGCCAAACTTGAGATATTGGTGCAATATGAATAGGAAGATAATAATATGCAAGAAAAACACATTTTAATCAGAACATATTTCTCCTTTAGGTTACAATATACTAAATCCTTTTGGAGTGCAATGCTATACTCTCTAAAAACATGAACATCATTTATAAGAAGACACAATGCTCTGTAGGGGCACTTGCCATGACTTTATTTAAGAATGTTTCTTTGTGCATGTGGTAGGGAAAACATTGATGTTTAACAGAAATTCACTCTTTTGCTTGAAGGTTGGAGACTACATGAGACTTTGACAGATGGCGGGAAACCCTCATCCACTGGTACGAAGCCGGTAAATAGATGGCTGTAAAACAGTGACCGCTGATTCGTGTCGAGTTCTTTCTTGCAAAACGCATGACCTATATTTTTTATTGTTTAAATCAACTCGGCTTGGAGTGCTCTTTAAGAAAAGGTATGGGTATGAGGGTGTCTATGCGCAAAAGTTTGACTTTATTTTGTGTTAAAGTTATTGCTTTCACATTGAATTTGTGTAGGAAATCTTTTGGTATATTGTAACCTTTTCCGTACCAACGCTCTTTCTGTTGACGGAATTTTCCGAGGGCACCTGATTGGTCTATTTCAATCTCCACGCAGAGTTGTCGTTCCTTGCTCTCACATACAACTCTGCGAAAGGCTCATCCCTCCATTTTGTCTATAAAATAGATAAAACCGAACAAACGCATTCAATGTATATTTGATTGGATATTTAAGATCGCATGCATCAAATTAAGAAATATGACTTTTAAATGTACGATAAATCGTGCAAAAACTTGCGAGTTTTAATGCAACACTTTGGAACTAATTTATTGCTCAATTACGCAGATGGAATCATTCCACGCACTTCACAAATGTAAACAATTGAACATATTTTTTTTCAGTGACGTTAGGAATTGCTTCGACGTGTGTATGTATGTTGGTTTCTTAACATAAAAAAAACATATCAATTTTATAATAATGAATTAAGACTGATATAAGATATCATGGTATGAGATGGTTTTCTTGAATGCAGTGAATGCAATGTAACCGTCGTGCAAGAGATTGTTTAGTATTCTGTAACCTCAATGATGAACGCTTGGAATGATCATGACATAAATAAGACGCTTTCATAACAATAGTCCGTTCTGAGCCCAACACAGAGGTGAATGTAATGTAACCATCGTGCAAGAGATTGGGTCTATTTATGTGCATCTTACGAATGCGGGTCAGGACGGTCCAAATCCATGACGGCCTAGTCGCTTAACAAGATAATCATAAATCTGATTATTACAATTTAAATGATGCATATATCAATTTGTGTGGTTTTAATAGCAATAGTAATGTATAATAATGATAATTGTCATTCAAACCGTAATTATCTTGGCTATCAATGTTCATGCGTGAAACAGGCCGGTTGTCATTTATCGAGGCCGTTGTCGGTTTAGGCTGTATTGACCAGAGACTCATACCTGACATGCGCGCTAAGCGTAGCTTAGTTAAACAAGTATCAGCTACTTTTGTTTTGGAAATTGTTCTTAAGATATTACAAAGAAGCGATTCCTGTTTATATTTACTGTTAACATGCCTTCAGCATTTAAATTTTTTTTAACTAAACAAGACTAGTACCATGTATGGCGTGTATTATTATTTAACGTCAGATACAAATGTGTGACATTAAAATTAATAGCTATTCAATAATTTTATCATTTTATATCATAAACACCTTGATCCAAGCAATGAAACCAAGTTATTTTACTATTATATTCTGTAGCCAGTACCCTTGCAAAAAGTTAACCCACTTTCATACCAAAACACACTTAAACCAACATAAAACTGTGTTTTTTCTAAGTTTTTCTGAGCGAAAGTTGGTTTTTGCTCATAAAAGCGAGTTTTATGTGAGCTAAACTGAGCTTAACTGAGTTTAAAGTTGGTTTTTTAAAGTAGATGTGTGTTAAAGCGGGTTTTGTTTGCTGTAAGAAGTTGGTTTTGTATGTGTCAAAAGTGAGTCTTTTTATTTATGAGTTGGTTTTGTGAGTTTTAGTGTGTCTTTTTGTTTCATAAGCGAGTATTTTACAACAGAAGTTGGTCTTTTTATAAACAGAAGTGGGTTTAAGCGAGTTTAAGCTGGTCTTTTTATAAATAATTTGAGAGCCGCAACAAGGCTAAAAGACTCACTTTAACACACTTTTCAATAAGTTGGTCTTTTGTTTATTAGCATAACTCAACAATAAAACAATAATTCTTCAACTAGGTCCTCGTTTCATGTTTATAGCCATATATTTTATTAAGGTGAATTGTAAAGGGGCTTTTTACAGCTTGTTTGCCATTGCACCTTTTGTACATTTGTCGGCTCCCCATAATTTAAAGGAAATATTGGATGAAAATTGCTCTTTCAGAACATCACAGGTTCACAGATACTATAAAAATGTTAAAATGTTCAAATTAAGTTTTATACCTGAATATGAAATTGTTTGTCTTTCACTTTGAATCAATACATAAATATTAAATATATTATAAGAACAATCACACATCTATAAAAATGTGAATACTTCCATTTAATTCATGTTCTTTGGAGAATTCAATAGACTTACAGTGTGTTTTTTTATTCATTTTTTTTAAGGTGACACTGTTTCTATAATAAATAAAACTAGTTTCAGTGTGAAAGTCTTGATTAATATATGGAAACTGATGTGGGCTTGCCAGCATCAATTATATCTCCTCAACATAAACACAATAACTATTTTAACTTTCTTATACTGATATTTAACCCCAATACAATTAATGTCTACCACATTGACCTTTAACATACAATTTAAAAGGCAATAAAAATAATATTTATAATATTATTATTTGCTAACACCATTCAGCATGTTAAATTGAAATATTCACAATTAAATATAATATGCTAAGGGTGCTGTGTATTATTCAATAAATACATATATGTTGGGGTGTGAATGCTTTCAATGGAGGAGTACACACATTTCGAGCTCAGTTTTTTATGGATTTAAAGTGTTTCCCAATGAGGTGTGCCCTAAATTGTTGGATATAAGGTTGACACTAGTATCGAACTGTTTATGCCTGCCAAAAATAAGACTCCTAGCAATACTGGTAGTAGAAAACCGAAGAGGAAAACAATTTCGCCAATATTAGAGGATAGCACGAGGAAATCGAGCAGCGCGGAAATTGTCGAAAACGAACACGCCGATAAAAGAAGTAAACAAACCAACACACAAGTGGACACTGGTCAGTACAACCCATCTTAATCTATTGTAACGGACTTTGGCGGACACTGGCCATATATGGAATTTTCGCAACCATACCCTGGGTACGGTCCGAGTCCCCCGCCCCCACACTCCCCGTTTGGATTTGGGCCAATGATGCAACCGCAATGGGCAACTGAAATCTTGTCCGAAATTAAGTATATCAAAGACAAAATGAAGTCAATAGATCGTGTCGAACAAACAATGAATTTCATCGCCGCGAAAGTATCTGATCTGGAAACAAAAGTAAAAGACATTGACTGCCGAGTGCAACACACAGAGACTTGTGCTCAATTTCTGGGCTCAAAACTTGATGATAATTCCGAGGGTCTCTCAAATGTGATATAAAATATTAAACAGCTTAATAAATCGTGCACGCATTTAGAAGAACAGTACCGCACCCTAGAGGCACTGGAGAAGAAGACAGAGGCAAAACTTCTCGACCTGGAGACAAAGTCCATGCGCGACAACCCTGTCTTCTATGGCATTCCGGAAGTCACATCAGCTGGAACTGAGGAATGTTCTAAAATTATAGCAAACGTCATCCAAACAGTGCTGGAGATACAGGAAGAAATAAAGCTTGATTTCGCATATCGCCCAGTCAGTAGGGGAAGCGTCAATGAAAACCGACCACGCCCGATCATCGTCGGTTTCCACCATAGCAAGGATCGCGATCGAACCCGCGCGGCCTCGTTCGAAGCAGCTACAAAGAACCGACTTAAGGACAAACAAATCAGCATAGGCGTACAGCTTCCAAAGGAGATCAGAGATGCCCGCAAACCACTATATGATGTAATGCGGCGCGCACAGGAAAATGGAAAAAGCGCTAAATTCAACGGACCCACTCTTTACATCAATGGAAGTCCGTACAAAGCTACCATGGACCACCAGTAGTGACGTCAAACGGAACATTCGATCCGCATAGCATCGTGGAATATCAACGGACTTAAACGAAAACTTAGTGACAGTGACTTTCTGGAACATGTACAACAATTCGATATAATCTTACTTTGTGAAACATGGATAAACAACAATAATCAATTCAATTTAGATATAAAAAATTTCGACAGTGGACAGAAACGTAAACCTAAGTCAGGACGATGTAGTGGTGGAATATCTGTTTATTTCAAAACATATTTACAAAATCATTTAACCGTTGTTAGTAAAGACAAACATGGTATTGTATGGCTAAAGATAGACAAATCAGTTTTTTCACACAATACTGACGTTTACATATGTCATGCTTATCGATTACCAAGTAATTCAAAATGTGCAGATGACTTTGACTTTTTTAGAGAAATTGAATCTGAAATGTTAAAATTTGATAATTTAGGATTTACATTCATAACAGGAGACCTAAATTGTAGAACATCTAGTGAATATGACTTTATAATTTGTGACAAGTATTTAGACGATTTTCAACCGATGATAACCCAAATTAATGATAATAATTTACAACGAAACAGTAAAGGATACAGTCATTGATGCTGCTGGTAGAATTCTCTTACAACTATGTCAAGCAACAGGTTTTTTAATAGCAAACGAAAGATTGGGGACTGACGATAAAGTGGGCGAATACACTTTTTGCTCTTGTAGGGGAGTAAGCGTCGTTGACTATCTTCTACTAAAACACGAAAATTTTAATTTATTTCACGATTTTTGTGTTCACGACTTTAACGAGTTCTCTGATCATGCATGTTTATCGTTCAACATAAAAACGAATATAGGTGATGTTAAAAATGTTAGGCATGCATCTAATGGAAAATAAATGAAAACAAAACTAGTTTTTGACACTGATAAAATCCCCGTTTTTCAAAATAGACTGATCCGCGAAACTGATCTATTAAATAACCTTACCGCTTCACTGAACATACGGCCTATCGACGACGTCGTTCAGGAATTCACCGAGTTATTTATAGCTACGGTAAAACCCATATTCGGAAAGCCGATAAACTGCGCGAATTCTAGCACAGCGAAACCAAAAAAGCAAAAATGATTCAATAAGGAATGTTATGATGAAAGAAATAATTTTAAAAGGCTGCGCAATATTTACTGCAGGGATAGAACGATAGAAAATAGAGAAAATTTAATACTTGCGAGGTCAAAATACAATAAAACAAAAAGAAAAGTTCGCGCTACATTTAAGAAAAAAGAAGGTTTCAACATTAACAATCTCGCCAAAACTAATCCGCGCTCCTTCTGGAAATCAATTAGAAATTGTTCAACAAAAAAGGTTGATTCGGCTGATTCGCTTACAACCGACGATCTCTATAATCATTTTAGGGAAATGCTCGGTGAGCTTTTACCATCCGATAACAATCGTTAATATCAGAATATAAATATAAACGATATATTTGATAATTTATTGGACGTAGAAATATCCGAGTTAAAAATACGTTCTGCGGTAAACGCTCAAAACAACAATAAGAGTCCTGGTATAGATGAACTTACAGCAGAAATGTTTAAATCAAGTTTTGATATTATAATCCCGTTTCTAAAAACGTTATTCAACCGTATACTCTTTACTCACGAGTATCCAGAGTCATGGGGTAAAGGAATCATTACACCTATTTTTAAGAAAGGTGATGCAAATGACCCCCAAAATTACAGAGGTATCACATTAATTAACATGCTTGGAAAAATATACTCTCAAATACTCTTGAATCGATTAAAAAACTGGTCTACACAACATGATACATTAATACCTAATCAATTTGGATTTCAAAAAGGAAAATCAATTTCTGATTGTATATTCATGTTACATTCAATTATTACAAAAGTTCTGAGCGAAAAAAAAAATTGTATTGTGTATTTGTAGATTACCAACACATTTTTGACCGTATTGATCATAACATGCTATGGCAAAAGCTTTTAACAGAAAATGTAAGCGGTCACTTTGTGAACGCATTAAAAGCTATGTAAAACAGTGTAAAATCATGTGTACGTTATAAAAATTCACTTTCTGCATTTTTTGACTGTTCAATCGGTGTCAAACAGGGAGACCCCAGCTCTCCACTGTTAGCCATGTTTTTTTATAAATGATATTATAAATAATGTTTCCCATAACAACCTCCCAGGAATTGTATGTATTGATACTCTGGAATTATTTCTTTTATTATATGCAGATGATATGGTATTGTTCGCCAAATCACCAGAAACACTAAGAATTATGTTAAAAGATGTAGAAAATTATTGCAACACATGGGGGCTGAAAATTAATGTCTCAAAAACTAAAGCTATGGTATTTGAAAGAAAAAGGGCAACAACATTTGAGTTATATATATACAATACCTTAGTCGAAACTGTAAGTTTGTTCAAATACCTTGGTATAAATTTGTTCAAAAATGGTAACTTTCACAGATCCCAAAAATTGATTGCACAACACGCATCCTTTTCATTAAGTAAATTATTTCAGATATTTGATGCAATTGATTTACCAACCAAGCAAAGAATAAAATTATGTGACTCCCTTGTTACCCCAATCTTAAATTTTTGCTCTGAGATATGGGGCTTCCATCAAGCAAAAGAAATTGAATTAATCCATACTAAATTTTTGAGATCACTTCTTGGAGATAAAAAATCTACAAACTCATCCGCACTGTACGGAGAACTCGGTAGGATCCCTTTCCATGTATGTCGCCAAATTAATGCGCTGAAACACTGGTATAAATTGATTAATTTACATAACGATCATATCGTAAAAAAAGTGTATAACATGCTAAAGAGAGATACGCTAAGAAACAGAATTCACGACAAAAAACAATTGGGTATCAAATATTAGGGAATGCCTCGAAACAAACGGTTTTGGGGAAATTTGGAATACAGAAAATTAAGATTTAACCACTCTGGAAATTGTTAAAAGGCAAATTATAGATAGTTATCATAAAACCTGGCATTTCGACGTAAACTCATCATCTAAACTTAAAACATATTCTCTCGTTAAACAAGAACTCAAATTAGAGCCATATTTGCAAACCTTCATGAAAAGAAATACAGATTTGCTCTTGCAAGGTTTAGAACATCCTCACACAAACTTGCTATTGAAACTGGTAGATACACTAATATGCCCTTGAATGAAAGAACCTGCAGATCCTGTAACATGAACCAAATTGAAACAGAATACTATTTTTTACTTGTTTGCCCAATGTATAAGGAGCTCAGAAGGAAATATTTAAAACCGTATTACTGTAACTGGCCTACCCTAAATAAATTCGAATTCCTTCTTAAGTCAACATGCAGTAACAGCTTATATAATATTGCCAAATTTATATATAATGCCGAGAAATTAAGAATATACACTTAATAATTTGCTCTTTATATACATTTTACTATTATAAATTCATGTCACTTTTCATTAACGACTACTATATGTGTAATGTTTTACTATTGTCTATAGTTAGCAATGGGATGCTAAATACTCTGTTGTATTTTCTGTTGACTGTGTACTTCTCCATGTCGATATTATTTGTTGTACTTTGACATTGTATAATGTTTATGCAATAAATTTTTGACTTGGACTTGGTGTTAAAATCAGTGGATATTTCTCAGATTTATTAATTGGCTAACACACAAGAGATTAGCCCCCCCCCCCCCCATTAAATCATTAACATTAATCCTTATCAGTGCTCCATCTATAGGCCTAACAAAGGGGTGTTGATAGACTTTTGATTGGTTCAGCCACCATCTATTTGAAAACAAGCGACTTTGATTGGCTGGAGACAGGAAGTTATGTTCTGAAAACAAAGGGGGTTTTCAGCAACTGACTTTGAGCTTTAAGGTATAATTGAGTAACATTAAGTAACATTAAGACTTGTCATTCTAGTGTAAAATGTCTTGAAATACTTTCAGCATGAAGTTTTGTGTGATGAAAACAATGTGTATTTACTACAATGTGTAAATCAACAATAAGTTTGTTGCAAAGAAGATTCAAAGTGGATGGTTAAAGAGATATGGTCTCATAATTCATCTATAATTATCAGTCCAATGAAACATCATCCTTTGAGTAAAATAAAGTGGATCAGTAAAAATATTATCAGAATATGAGATTCTTTGTATATTTTGTATATTAAATATTGTGTTAATGTTTAATTTTGTTGATTAATATAAATATAAGCAGGACATGGGAGGTAATACACTATTATATCTTTCTTATACCAGGGGAAACAAATGCAATAAGTTTAAATTTCATGTTTAGTAAATAGAGGATATTTGTTCATGTCAGTGTGAGATCATTTGTTATTTTTTATGATCACATTTTATTATTACTTTGACAAAACAACACTTACCTGAATACCAGAATGGATTTCACCCAAACAATACCCCACGCCCCTACCAGAATCCCCCCACCCCCCACCCCCCTAATTTTTTTTAAACATCTAACAAATTACCACACCCCACATTATACCCCTCTCTCATCCCCTTACCCCACCCCCCTACCCCCCCGACCCCCCCCCCAATGTTTTTTTAAACATCTAATAAATTACCACACCCAACATTATACCCCCTCTCACCCCCCACCCCAAAAAAAAAATTTTTTTTAACATCTCATAAATTACCACACCCCACATTATACCCCCTCTTACCCCCCACCCCCCTACCCCCCCCCACCCCCCACCCCCACCTTAATTTTTTTTTAACATCTAATAAATTACCACACACCACATTATACCCCCTCTCACTCCTCCCTACCCCCCCTACCCCCCCCCCAAAAAAAAAAAATTTTTTTGTTAACCATCTTATTAATTACCACACCCCACATTATACACCTCTCTCACCCCCACCCCCCCTACCCCCCCACCCCCCCCCAAAATAAAATATATAAAAAAAAAAAAAAAAAAATAAACATCTAATAAATTACCACACACCACATTATACCCCCCTCTCAATCCCCCCTACCCCACCCCCAAAAAAAATATTTATTTTTTTTCAACATCTTATAAAAAACCACACCCCACATTATACCCCCCTCTCACCCCCACCCCCCTACCCCCCCACCCCCCAAAAAAAATAATATATTTTTTTAAACATCTAATAAATTATCACACCCCACCATTATACCCCCTCTCACCCCCACCCCCCCTACCCCCCCCCCCGGCCCCACAGGCCCCCCATGAATTTTTTTTTTAACATCTAATAAAATTACTACACCCCACATTATACCCCCCTCTCACTCCCCCCTACCCCCTACTCCCCAACCACCCCCCCATTTTTTAAACATCTAATAAATTACCCCACCCCACATTATACTCCCCTCTCACCCCCACCCCAAAAAAAATATTTTTTAACATCTTATAAATTTCCACACCCCACATTATACCCCCCTGTCACCCCCACCCCCCTACCCCCCCACCCCACATTAAACATCTAATAAATTACCACACTCCACATTGTACCCCCCTCTCACTCCCCCCTACCCCCCACCCCCCACATTAAACATCTAATAAATTACCACACTCCACATTGTACCCCCCCTCTCACTCCCCCCTACCCCCACTAAACCCCCCCCCAATTTTTTTTTGGTAAACATCTTATAAATTATCACAACCCCACATTATACCCCCCTCTCACCCCCACCCCCCTATCCCCCCCCTACACCCCCCCCAAAAAAAAAAAATAAAAAAAATAAAAATAAACATCTAATAAATTACCACACACCACATTATACCCCCCTCTCAATCCCCCCTACCCCCCCCCAAAAAAAAATATTTTTTTTTTGTTCAACATCTTATTAATAACCACACCCCACATTATACCCCCCTCTCACCCCCACCCCCCTACCCCCCACCCCCATAAAAAAAATATTTTTTTTAAACATCTAATAAATTATCACACCCCACATTATACCCCCTCTCACCCCCACCCCCCCTACCCCCCCAGGCCCCACAGGCCCCCCCATGAATTTTTTTTTAAACATCTAATAAAATTACCACACCCCACATTATACCCCCCTCTCACTCCCCCCTACCCCCCTACTCCCCCAACCCCCCCCCCCATTTTTTAAACATCTAATAAATTAACACACCCCACATTATACCCCCCTCTCACCCCCATCCCCAAAAAAAATATTTTTTAACATCTTATATATTTCCACACCCCACATTATACCCCCCTCTCACCCCCCACCCCCCCTACCCCCCACCCCCCCCCCCACATTAAACATCTAATAAATTACCACACTCCACATTGTACCCCCCTCTCACTCCCCCCTACCCCCCACCCCAACATTAAACATCTAATAAATTACCACACTCCACATTGTACCCCCCTCTCACTCCTCCCTACCCCCCCCCCACCCCCCCCCCCAAAAAAAATAAAAAAATTTTGTTAACCATCTTATAATTACCACACCCCACATTATACCCCCTCTCACCCCCACCCCCCTATCCCCCCCACCCCCCTCCAAAAAAAAAAATTAAATAACAAAAATTAAACATCTAATAATTACCACACACCACATTATACCCCCCTCTCAATCCTTCTAACCCCTCTACCCCCCCCCAAAAAAAAATATTTTGTTTTTATGTTCAACATCTTATAAATAACTACACCCCACATTATACCCCTCTCTCACCCCCACACCCCTACCCCCCCCACCCCCCAAAAAAAATAATATTTTTTTTAAACATCTAATAAATTATCACACCCACCATTATACCCCCTCTCACCCCACCCCCCCCCCCCCCCTACCTCCCCCCCGGCCCCACAGGCCCCCCATGAATTTTTTTTAAACATCTAATAAAATTACCACACCCCACATTATACCCCCCTCTCACTCCCCCCTACCCCCCTACTCCCCCAACCCCCCCCCCATTTTTTAAACATCTAATAAATTACCACACCCCACATTATACCCCCTCTCACCCCCACCCCAAAAAAAATATTTTTTTAACATCTTATAAATTTCCACACCCCACATTATACCCCCCTCTCACCCCCCACCCCCCTACCCCCCACCCTCCACCCCCACATTAAACATCTAATAAATTACCACACTACACATTGTACCCCCCTCTCACTCCCCCCTACCCCCGACCCCCACATTAAACATCTAATAAATTACCACACTCCACATTGTACCCCCCTCTCACTCCCCCCTACCCCCCCCCTACCCCCCCCCCAAAAAATTTTTTTTTGTTTGTTAAACATCTTATAAATTATCACACCCCACATTATACCCCCCTCTCACCCCCACCCCCTATCCCCCCTACCCCCCCCCCCCAAAAAAAATAAAAAAATAAATAAATAAACATCTAATAAATTACCACACACCACATTATACCCCCCTCTCAATCCCGCCTACCCCCCCAAAAAAAAATTTTTGTTTGTTAAACATCTTATAAATTACCACACCCCACATTATACTCCCCCTACCCCCCACCCCCCCAAAAAAAATATTTTTTTTTTAACATCTAATAAATTACCACACCCCACATTATACCCCCCTCTCACACCCAACCCCCCTTACCCCCCACCCCCCCAAATTTTTTTTTTTAAACATCTTATAAATTACCCCACCCCACAATATACCCCCTCTCAAACCCCAACCCACCCTATCCCCTCACCCCCCCCCCCCAAAAAAAAAACAAGAGCACCGCCTTGCGGGTGCGTACGCTCATCTATTTTCTTTTTAAAGGTGAAGGGACTCTCAATTTCAATCACAAAGGAGGGAGGGGTGGAGTGAAGAGGGGTGTATAGTGTGGGGGTGTGGACATTTATTACATTATCTTCCAAAAATGCGAAAACAAAATGCAAAAAAAACAATTTTTTCGGGGGTGGGGGGGGGGGGGTGGGGCTGGGTAGGAGGAGGGGATTCTTGGGTGCGATGGTTGGACGGTATTTCAAAAATAAAATAATAAAAATAAATATTTGTGTTTTTTAACCGTTTCAAAAAAAAAAAATGTTGGGGTGGGTGGGGTGGGGGGGGATAAAGTGTGAGGGTGTGGTGGTCATTTGTGAGATGATCTTTAAAAAAAAAAAATTAGGGGGGGGGGGAGGATTCGGGGGGGGGAGGGCACGGGGGATGGTTTGGGTGGAGTCTATTGTGGTATGTCAGGTAAGAGTAGCTTTGTCAAAGTATCAATCAAATCTAATCATAAATTAAGAAGTTATGGCAATTTTAGCAAAATTTAATAATTTTACCTTGAGAGTCAAGGTCATTCAAAGGTCAAGGTAAAATTCAACTTGCCAGGTACAGTAACCTCATGATAGCATGAAAGTATTTGAAGTTTGAAAGCAATAGCCTTGATACTTTAGAAGTAAAGTGGATCGAAACACAAAATTTAACCATATATTCAAAGTTACTAAGTCAAAAAAGGGCAATAATTCCGTAAAAATGGCAACCAGAGTTATGCAACTTGTCCTTTTACTGTACCCTTATGATAGTTTGCGAGTTTTCCAAGTATGAAAGCAATATATATGATACTTTAGGCGTAAAGTGGACCAAAACACAAAACTTAACCAAATTTTCAATTTTCTACGTATAAAGGGCCCATAATTCCGTCCAAATGCCAGTCAGAGTTACATAACTTTGCCTGCACAGTCCCCTTATGATAGTCAGTAAGTGTTGCAAGTATGAAAGCAATAGCTTTGATACTGTAGGAATTAAGTGGATCTAAACACAAAACTTAACCAAATTTTCAATTTTCTAAGTATAAAAAGGGCACATAATTCTGTCAAAATGCGAGTCAGAGTTACATAACTTTGCCTGCGCAGTCCCCTGATGATAGTCAGTAAGTGTTGCAAGTATGAAAGCAATAGCTTTGATACTTAAGGAATAAAATGGACCTAAACACAAAACTTAACCAAAATATTCAATTTTCTAAGTATAAAAATGGCACATAATTCTGTCAAAATGCACGCCATAGTTATCTGACTTTGCCTGCCCAGTCCCCTCATGATAGTTAGTAAGTGTACCAAGTTTGAATTCAATAGCATTGATACTTTCTGAGAAAAGTGGACCTAAACGCAAAACTTAACCGGACGCCAACGCCGACGCCGACGCCAAGGTGATGACAATAGCTCATTTTTTTTTCAAAAAATAGATGAGCTATAAAATTAATAAATTTTTAAACATCTAATAAATTACCACACCCCACATTATACCCCCCTCTCACTTCCCCCTACCCCCTACCCCCAACCCCCCCAATTTTTTTTTTAAACATCTAATAAATTACCACACCCCACATTATACCCCCCTCTCACTCCCACCTTGATCATGACTGGCAGATGACCCCTATTGATTTTCAGGTCACTAGGTCAAAGGTCAAGGTCACAGTGTCTCGAAATAGTACAATGGTTTCCGGATGCTCACTTACATAAGGTCAAAGGTCAAGGTCACAGTGACAAAAAACTTATTCACACAATGGCTGCCACTACAACTGACAGCCCATATGGGGGCATGCATGTTTTACAAACAGCCCTTGTGTATTATTGTATTGGTGAATTAAGTGCTGAAATAGATGAAAGTGCTCTATTAGTAACTTCATTTTGGTTTCCTGTTCTATTTCTTTGAGGTTTATGAGTTTGTTTGTTAGTTCATTGAAATGTTGTTTTGTGATTAACATTTTCTGTAAGTTTGAATCTTTTAAATGTAAGTTTCTTTTTATGTGATTTAATAATGCCGTTGCTTTGGTATACTGTATTTTGCTTAAATGCACCTCTCCCTCAGTCAATAGGTCCATCCATAGCCCTTTTTGTTGTTACCCGCACAATGATACTTTGACCTACAGCAATGAACATTGGTCTGATGTTTACTTCTGGAGAAAAGAAAACACCAATAGGTCAAGGTTAAGGTCACTGGATCTTGTAATAGTAAATATGTTTCTTGAGAATGCTTGGACCATATGATTATGTGACCTGGTTAAGCACTTACCTTTGAGAAAGTGGAGATGCCTACAAATGTTGATGTCACCAAGCCAAGATCATAAGGCCTTGTAACAGGAAATTTAATTCGGTTTTTAACACTTGGAAGGAAATAATGATTCTTATTGATTGTTAAGGTCAAACAGTCAGAGGTCATTGTCACAAAGGCTAGTAACAGGTAATTCCTTTTCGCTCCATCTCTTGAGTGTTTTGACCTTTGTTCATGCATATTTTTGTAGTGATTAAATGAGTGGATAGTAATCAGCCTAATGAGATTTAGGTCATCAATTTTAAGGTCACAGGAGCTTGAATCATGCATTTGGTTTCCACACAAGATCTAGAGAATTATTAGGATTATATTAATTAGTTTGCTGATTGATCTCTCAGAAGGATGACCCCTAATGATTTTAAAATCAAGTAGTCTAAGGTCAAGGTCACAGGGACAACTTTTCTGAAGATCGGGAGTGGGGAAGCAGTATTGTAACACATGTATACCCTAGTGGGTGGGGTAATGTTTATTTACTGTTTGATATTTAACCTATGTTTCGAATGTTGTCTGCAGTTAAGCTATAGTATTGTATGAGACTCTAATGATAACAGACTTGACAATTTACCTGGATTACCAGCTACGCGATTGTTTGAGTTTAAATCCAGATTTTCGTAAAGTTATTGTACACATGTTCACTTAGTGTTATTTAACCCTAGGTGGCGTTGTAGCTGAGAATGACGTCACTATTACGTACACAATCTGCTGTCAACTGTTTTGATACTGTATCAATTTTTATTGTTTTAAAATACTATTTGCATTTAAAAAAGCAAATATGCAGGTAATTTATGTAGTATTATATATTATATTGTTAATACATATTAAAATGTTATATATTTCATTGAGCAATCCAAAGTTATTGGCGATTCTGTCAGTTTTCTGCTTTTCACGTTATGACATTCTAATACTTAGCAGAATTCTGCGGTAACATAATTTCTGCGAGTATAAAAGGCCGTGAGTTCTGAGTTTGAATCACTCTAACCAGAACGGTTGGGTCGGTAGGTGGTAACGCAAGAATATGATAATAAAAGAAAGACAAAAGCTTTGAAAGTTGATGGTTTGTAATTAACAACCTCATAAGAAAAAGAAATAACATACAAATATAACAAAAAAAAACTTGCAGAATTTTAACAGAAAACTTGCAGAATTTTAACAGAAAACTTGCATAATTTTAACAGAAAACTTGCAGAATTTTAACAGAAAACTTGCAGAATTTTAACATACTTTTCAACTTATAACTCTTACTTTTCTCATGTAATGTTATCATTGGCATAAATGTATTATGTTCATAAATGTGTGATATGATGAAAATAATAAATGATATGTTTGACAAAATTTATAAAAAGTGTTTATGTTTCACTTCTTAACTAAACGAAATTTATCTTGACACGATTCGCTACCGCTTCCGAAGATATTTTACTTTCACAAAAGTCAGAGTCGTGACATATTTTGGTGGCAGCGAAAACTCCATGCTACCAATTTTGTATCATTTCTGCATAATTTAAATGTTCAGATTTAATGGATTTGCATTAGAATAAATGGATAAATTATATTTGGAAAATTATTTATTTTTTTAAAAACCGTTCTCAATTTTTTTTAAACTATGGACAGAGATATGGTGTTAACACGACATAGAGCTCGTGAAGAAAATGATAACATTCACATTAGGAATGAGAGGCAGAATGTTGAACATTTAAATAGTGAAGAATTACAAATTATTAACACAGATGAACAATGTTGTTCTTCTTATAATGGACAGTCAGAGTGTATGACTAGTTCAAAGTTACATATGAGTGCTGGCGACACTCATGATAATAAAGCAATGAGTCAAAGTATTTCAAACATTGAGGCAAAAGTTGCAAGCCTTGAGAATTCTTTATTACATGTAACCCAGGAGTTAACAAATGCTTTAGAAAAGCTAGATTTGCAAAATAACAGGGATAAATCTCTTGACTCGCATAGGCAAGACAGACTTCAAAGTCACCGGTTGGCATTCAGTGAGAGTGATACTGATAGTGTTAGTGTTCCTGACCCAGATAATCTTATGTCCAATTCATCAATGCATGTTAACAGAGGAAACAAACATTATCCGAAATTACCTCCCTTCACAGGTAAAGAATCATGGAATGTTTGGTTTAACATATTAGAGGATGTTGCAAAAAGGCAAAGATGGACACTTGATGAAAAATTAGATGAAATATTACCTAGATTACAGGGAATAGCTGGTGAATTTGTTTATGGTCAATTGAACCGTGACACTAGGTCAGATTACAAATCTTTATGCAAAGAACTCTCAAACAGATTCAGGATAGTTGAAACCTCTAAAACATTTTGGGTACAATTCAGTCACAGAAGTCAAAAATGTGGAGAGACAGCAGAAGAGTATGCTGCTGAATTAAAAATGTTGTATGACAAAGCCCATGTCAATCGTGATAAAGAAACAAGAAAAGAGGATCTTTTAAGAAGATTCCTTGATAGTTTAATTGATGATAAGGCTCGTTTTCATGTAGAATTCATAAAAGAACCAAAAAATATTGATGAAGCTGTTTTTCAAACAGTATGTTTCCAAGAAACAAAACAGAGGAAAATATAATGAAAATATTCGACACTTATTAACTGATTCCGATAACAGTGATATAGAATGTGATGTTGCAAGAATCGCACCAGGTAAAAATAAAACAAGGCTCATTAAGAAAGAGGTTAACAGTGTTCATGAGAACCTATCAAATAAAATAGAAACCAATGACATGGACAATTTGAGAGAAATTGTCAGAGCAGATTAAATGCATTGACTGCCCAACAAAACCAAGTAGAATTTCACAAAAGTTGCAACACCGCACCAAAAGCCCAATTTATGAAGGATAGGTCACATACAAACAGATACATTAAAAGCAGAATGACCAATGACAGGAAATGTTTCTATTGTCATGACCCATCGCATATAAAAAGAAATTGCCCACAATTACAAAACATGCAAAGTCAAATAACTGAACAGTGTAAAATGCCATCAGCATTCCCATCCAAAAGTAATATGCACAAAGGGAGAGAAAATCATGCATACACCAATGGCACACAACTGATGAGTCAAAATCAAAGCAATAAAGGAAGTGAAAATCAATGGCACCATCAAAACAACACCAATAGCTACAGTTATGCTACCACTGGCTCATGTTTAAACTAGATAGGACTGACTTAAATGGCCAAGAGACAGTCCAAAATTTTGAAGGCCAAAGTAATGTTGCTATTCCAGCAAATAATCCTATTGGGCGAGGTTTCCCATTATCAGAAAGTATATATATTGCTGGATGTGTTCTAGGAGTGCACGTTAATTACGTTGTTGATACTGGTGCAGAAAAAACTGTAGTTTCCAAAAATATTTATAATAGAATTGATGATTCATGTAAACCATCTTTACAAAAAAAGGCAAATTACTACATGCAGGTGGGGAACCATTGACAGATTTTGGAAAATGTGATTTAGAATTGCTAATTGATGGATATAAAACAAAATTTGAAGTTATTATTGCAGATATAAAAGATGATGTTTTACTGGGTACGGACATTTTAAAAGGAAGTAATGGCAAACCTGCTGATATTATACTTAGCCAGAACAAAATTTTACTCAATGGCGCAGAAATTACATGTCATCAATACAGTGATAATACTGTACGGAAAGTTAAGTCTGCAGATCATTATGTTATTAATGGCTATACAGAACAAATAATTGATGCATATGTAGACAGATATGAAATGGATGACAATAGAAAGTGTGCTGACATTTTAATTGAGGCATCAGCTAGTTTTAAAGACAATTTCCCTGTTATGATGGCCACAAGTTTAGCAAATATCAATAGTGTCCCAACAGTTAAAGTTAGACTGATAAATCCATTTCCTAATGATGTTTTAATCAATCAAGACACAGTGATTGGTACAGCAGAATTTGAAGCATATGACCCAGTACAATTACTTGAGTCAGAAAATATGCAGGACCTCAATACAAATTCAAAAAGGAGATTACAATTTGTTCAAACACCTGAAAACAAAGTCATAAGAAATGTTTCTCAGGACAACATTAAAATAGCAAATGATGACAGCATAAGTGAGCAAATACCAGAACATTTAAAAACACTGTACACTGACTCAGTTAAAGACAAAAATCAGTCTGATATTAAAAAGATTGCAAATGTTCTTATAGAATACCAGGATGTTTTCTCAAAGGATGAAAATGACATTGGCCTTACCAATTTAACTGAGCACACTATCGACACTGGCAATGCACGGCCAATCAAACAACCTTTTCGGCGTGTTCCAATTGCTTATCAAGAAGAAAAAAAAGGCCATTGATAAACTTCTTGACCAAGGGGTAATAAGACCATCAAATAGCCCTTGGGCTTCACCGCTTTGTTTAGTTACCAAAAAGGATGGCACAATAAGGCCATGCATAGATTATCGTTTGTTAAACAAGGTCACTATAGTAGATGCATTTCCAATACCAAAAGTGGATGAATGTATTGACACAGTAGCAGGATATAAATATTTTTCAACACTAGATCTTACATCAGGTTATTTTCAAGTTCCTTTACATGAACATGACATTCACAAATCAGCATTCACATCAAAGTATGGGTTGTATGAGTTTACCTCTATGCCGTTTGGTATGACCAATAGGGGAGCTACTTTTCAAAGAGTTATGGAACTTGCTTTAAAGGGTCTACAATGGCAAACATGTATCATCTATATTGAAGACTGCATTGTATTTGGAAGCACAGTGGATGACCACATAAGCAGGTTATCTGAGGTTTTAAACATATTTAGACAGGCAAATCTAAAGCTCAAGCCTAAAAAATGTGAGATGTTAAAAGATGAGGTTACATTTCTTGGATACATGGTGTCTGCTAAAGGTGTCAAACCAGATCCATGTAATGTAGCTAAAGTTTTACAATGGAAGGTCCCCGAGAATGTAACAGAGGTTAAACAATTTCTTGGTCTTTGCTCGTATTATCGTAAACGTGTAAAACATTTCAGTACTATTGCAACACCATTGTTTGATATCACTAAGACTGAAATTCAAGTTCTTTGAAATGGACAAATGAATGTCAAATAGCGTTTGACAAATTAAAACATTGTCTTACAAATCCAGATTGCATGACTTTACCAATTAATGATGGAGAATTCATTTTAGATTGTGATGCTTGTATTTTTGGTATAGGTGCTGTATTAAGTCAAATTCAAGGTGGAAAAGAAAAAGTAATCGCATACGCTAGTCGTACATTGAGTAAAGCAGAACGAAACTTTTGTGTGACAGATAAAGAATTACTTGCTATTCGATATTTTGTCGAATACTTTCGTCATTATTAACTTGGTAGAGAATTTAGAGTGAGATCAGATCATAGGGCGTTACGTTGGCTTTTTAGCCTGAAATCGCCTACAGGCAGAATAGCACGTTGGATAGAAATTCTATCAGGATACACATTCCAAGTTGAATACCGGCAAGGTCAAAAACATGGCAATGCTGATGCTTTGTCAAGGTGTCCCAATCCAAAAGATTGTAATTGTCAAGATATTGATACTGAGGAAATGCTTAAATGTGGACCATGTTTCAAGTGTAGAAAAAGAACGTTAGAAATGGATTCAAACATCCATGATATTTCAAATCAAAATGTATGTTCAAACAAAATATACAATGAGCCTTTAAAGGATTGTTCAGTTACTGAATCAAAGGTCAAGGACATACATGTAGTAAATGAGTCTATGTCAAATGTCAAGGTTACAAATACTGGAACAAATATAGAATCAACAAGAAGTGTTGATTGTTTATTGTTATAACTGTTGTACAGCTGTTGTCTGAATGGAATATATTTTTTGTTTGGCCTAATGAAAAGGTCAATGTTTGAGACAACAAGTCTTGTTTTAACAGTACTTATTACAGTGACTGTTTACAGATTGAAATTCAATTCTGTGTATCGTTCAGTGTGTAGATCAATGACTACAAGGTCAAAAACTGGTTCCTAAGATGATTACATTACATGGTCAAACAGTTTTACTATACAAGACATGATAGATTTGCAAATGAAAGATAAAGATATCGGGCCTATATTAAAATGGCTGTCATTGGGTAGCAAACCTAATGGGGATATGTCCAATTTAGAAAGTGTGGTTACACGTCACTATTTGCATTGCTGGGATGCATTGATTATAAAGGATGGTTTGATTTTTAGGCGTTTTCATAAAAAGGATAATTCAGGAATATTTTAACAATTATTAATTCCCAAGATATTACAAGAAGATGTTTTGTATCAGATGCATAACAGTATCTTATATGGTCATCTTGGTCGCAAAAAGACACAAGAAAAGTTGTTACAGAGATACTATTGGTATGGTGTTAGGGAAGATGTTCATTTATGGATTGAACAATGTGACAATTGTGGTGCTAATAAGACACCTTCAATAAATCCAAAAGCTCCTTTAGGAACACTCACAGTAGGCAATGTTTTAGACAGATTATCCACTGATTTTTTAGGTCCACTCCAAGGGGTAATAGGTACATTTTAACAGTGACAGATCATTTTTCGAGGTGGGTGGAGATAATACCTGTACCAGATCAAACAGCTGAGACAACAGCTCGAGTGATACTAAATGAAGTTATTGCAAGATTTGGATGCCCTATTTCTATTCATAGTGATCAAGGAAGCAATTATGAAAGTAAAATTTTCTCAGAATTATGTGAAATGATTGAAATTAAGAAAACGAGAACAAGTAGAAACCCAAAAGGCAATGGTCAAACAGAGAGATATAATAAAACATTAATACGCATGATCAGGGCTAATCTGTCTGATAATCAAACTGACTGGGATTTAAATTTAGGTTGTTTAGCAGCAGCATATAGAGCTACTCCCAATGAAACTACGAAATTGACGCCAAATTTATTAATGATGGGTAGAGAGGTCAGACTACCTGCTGAGATTGCTTTTGGTAGTTTTGCAAACAGTAAAAATGAATTGATCTCCTCTTATGGTGATTATGTCTTGAAACTCAAAAATAAAATGCTAACTTGCCATCAAATTTGTAGAGAACATTTACAAAATGCTGCCAAAAGACATACAGATTTGAACGGGTCAGGAAAAACATTTAATCAGTACAATGCTGATGACATTGTTTGGTATTTAAATGTGAGAAGAAAAGAAGCAGTATGCACTAAGTTGTTAACACCATACTCCGGTCCATATCTCATCCAAAGTAAAATTAGTGACCAAAATTATATTTTACAATTTTCTAAATCTGTGACTGATGTGAAAGTTGTACATCATGACAAATTGAAACCTTACATGGGTACTTGTCCCCCAAAATGGATTTCCAAATTAAAGAAATTCAATGTAGATAAATTCTGCCAGTTTTTCTGCCAGAAACAGAAACTTTTATTTGCATGCTGTTTAAGCTCATTAATAACAATGATTGTTATGGTAAAAAGATTAAGAATAATTGTATTACAATATTATAACATGTATTAAAACAAAATTTTGTGTATTTTCAGAATGTCTTACATTAACAATAGAGGCAGGATATTTGAATGCCAACATTGCCTTCCAAAATATCAAGGCGAAAAATCTAAAGTTTTTGATCATTTTTACAAAAAACACGTCGCTTTGGACAAAGTTCCATTTTATTGTGCACTTTGCAAATGTGTGTGTGCTTCCGAAGTGGATTTATATCGTCATGTTAAAAAATGTAACTTTCCTCACATGAAGCGACTATAAATGCCATGTTGGCTAGTAATGAAAACGTAAATGAAAATGCTTAATTAATCAAAAATGTCAATCCATATGTTCCAACTTCCTTGGACATTGTTCGCTTTACTAAAGAAGATTCGTGTTTGATTTTTAACAGTCTTTAGATATTATGAAATCTGCAATGGAATCGTCAGGCTTAAAAACGAATTCCGTTCACAGTACCCCTACTGTTTACATTCTGCCCGAGATGTTAGGTGAACACGATTTGTCACCTTTTCACTTTCCAGAGTCACCCTTACATTCTTCCAATAAAAGAATTTTGTGTCCTGCAAAATCTCCATGGAGTGTATCTTCCATGTCTTCGTCTTCTTCATCGTCGACGTCAACTTGTGACACTTGCATAAATGATCTCAAATCTGAGATTCTTGAACTGAAATCAGCGGTTCATACGATGGGCTTAGCGCTGGGCCAATTAGTTGATGAACTCCGTGAGTTCAAAGCGGAGAAAAAGGCTGTTGTTCCAGCTGCTGTTGTTTCTCCCATTCAAAATAGAAAGGAGAATGAACCAGCCATTGTTCGAAGGCCAACAATCACTGAAAGGTGTCATTACCAGCCATCTCCTGTGAGTTCACGTGGTCGAGGGTATCATCCTTACCGGCAACAAATGCGGAAGCCACCACTGTTCCCGCCAAAGCAAGTGAATACCCACATTAGATTTTGATACAGCATGTATTTTGCACAGCATGTATTTTGCACTGGTTTCCTGAAAAACATAATAAGCTAACCATAAGTAACTTCTTTGTCATTGTAAAAAAATCATAAATTTATACAATTTTCATTGTAACATGCATATGGAAATAATGTCTTAAATCCGAATATGCAAATGCATCCAAAATTACAAACTTAGTGGTCGGGTACATTTAGAAACAAATTCAAGAAATAACTAGAATCTTGCCATAGAAACAATTAACGCACTTAAACATTAAATACTAATGAATTGTTAACATACCGACTTTTGGTATCTCTCCTTCCATTATATGTAAATAATCTAGAAAAACAAATCGAAATTTGAATAGAAATTCTAACGGCATGGCTGGTAAAGGGAAGTAACTCTTTAAACCATGCAAACTGTGTAAAACTCGGATCAGCAAAGGTCGTAATGCACTAAATAATTCCGACGGTTACAACCTTAATTGTCATTTTTGTTTTTGGCAACCAATAATTCATACTATGAAATGTGAAGTAAACACAGTCATTTTATTTATTAAAAATTTCTGCATTATAAAAAGATTAATGATAATCAAAGAGTTTATTTAACATTTGATGTGTTGTTACTGTTGTTGTTTTTATTGTTAATGTTGATGTTCAAAGGTATATTTAAAAAGAGCACTGGCTCTTTGCATTGTTGTAAAATTGATCTTTAAAAAGATCGATATTTCCTCCAAATGTTTTAATTACTTTTGACATGCTCTGTTGTTTGAGATGATTGTGATAAAGGAGGAAACATACTAGTCTTATCCATGCTCAATTTTGATATGTGTACTTAATTTGTTGTTATAAGTAAAATGTCATGAGCATCACAATGTTTAATATATTTGTTTAAAACCCTTGCTCATAACTTACTTGTTAGCATGTTTGTTCTTATTATTGTCACTTGTGTTTTACAGCACTAGGTGATAAGTATTATTATTATCGGAATGTTATATATGCTGAATATATTATCCATTTGTTAATTTGTATTGTATTAATTGTTCAATGTCGATAGTTAGACATTAAATTAATACATTTTATTTATTGAAAATTGTGATTGTTTAAATGATTCTATGAACTTAATAGTTTTGTGAGGACACAAACAATCTTAAGAGGGAGGTAATGTAACACATGTATACCTTAGTGGGTGGGGTAATGTTTATTTACTGTTTGATATTTAACCTATGTTTCGAATGCTGTCTGCAGTTAAGCTATAGTATTGTATGAGACTCTAATGATAACAGACTTGAAAATTTACCTGGATTACCAGCTACGCGATTGTTTGAGTTTAAATCCAGATTTTTGTAAAGTTATTGTACACATGTTCACTTAGTGTTATTTAACCCTAGGTGGCGTTGTAGCTAGCTGAGAATGACGTCACTATTACGTAAACAATCTGCTGTCAACTGTTTTTATACTGTATCAATTTTTATTGTTTTAAAATACCATTTGCATTTAAAATAGCAAATATGCAGGTAATTTATGTAGTATTATATATTATATTGTTAATACATATTGAAATGTTATATATTTCATTGAACAATCCAAAGTTATTGGTGATTCTGTCAGTCTTTTGCTGTTCACGTTATGACATTCTAATACTTAGCAGAATTCTGTGGTAACATAATTTCTGAGAGTATAAAAGGCCGTGAGTTCTGAGTTTGAATCACTCTAACCAGAACGGTTGGGTCGGTAGGTGGTAACGCAAGAATATGAGAATAAAAGAAAGACAAAAGCTTTGAAAGTTGATGGTTTGTAATTAACAACCTCATAAGGAAAAGAAATAACATACAAATATAACAGAAAAACTTGCAGAATTTTAACAGAAAACTTGCAGAATTTTAACAGAAAACTTGCAGAATTTTAACATAATTATTAACTTATAACTCTAACTACTCTCATGTAATGTTATCATTGACATAAATGTATTATGTTCATAAATGTGTGATATGATGAAAATAATAAATGATATGTTTGACAAAAATTATAAAAAGTGTTTATTTTTCACTTCTTAACTAAAAGAAATTTATCTTGACACGATTCGCTACCGCTTCCGAAGATATTTTACTTTCACAAAAGTCAGAGTCGTGACAGTATACATGTTTTATAGACATCTCTAGTTTTAGATATTGTAAGGCATAAGTGGCACAGAAACACCTCTCAATAACCAAGATATATGCTTATTTTCTACATTTGGAATGAATGTCTGTGTGAATAAAATATTAGTCAACATATAACTTGTTGTTTTTTCCCCTCTGAATGTTCATGCCTGTCTGTATGAGGTCATATGATATTAATAATATTAAAGCTTTATGTTTGTGGAACAAAGAAAAGTTTAGATAGTTTGTCAAACAAGAACTATATAAATGATTATGGACATGTAACTTTTAGTTGTTAAAGTAAACTGTGGGAAAACTATTGTAGATTTGAAAAAGAAGGGCCCCGTGTTCAATCAGATCTTGGGATCAATAGAAAGACACCCACTTATTTCTTCTGACCAGAAAAAGAAAACAGTGTCTCCAAAGTAATCACTTTAAATGAAATGAAATTAGTCTCATCTAAGATGATATACTTAAAAATATTGGTCAAAACAGATGTCTGGTTATTCCACTGTGTGTTTAACATCACAATACAGCATTTATATGTACTACCAAGAAAGAATATGCCTAGACACATAATTAATAATTGTCTTGATATTCCTGTTACAGCTTTATGAAGAATAATCTGGACTCTGAGAACTTTGCAGTGTTAAAAAAAATAAAAAATATAATACATGCAAATATGCAAGAGCGTCTTTGACAAAGGAGGACTTAACAACATGGTTATTACAAATAATATATCTGAGTAAGAGTCATACTTTGATGTCAGATCTTTCTTATGTAAGAGTAGTTTGTATAAACATAGCTGGATGTGATTGCAGGTTGTGTAGGGAACCCCCCTCTCCTAGCTGCATTATACTAATTTATTGAAGGTTGGCTTACTTGCGTCATTTCATTTGACTTAAGCAGTTGTATTATCCACAATAAATATTTATGGACACAGATGGGTACTGATATAGAAGCACTTCAAAAATACCACTGGGCAATAACTTTTGATAACTCATCACTAGGAGATACAAATGTCATTAATACTTAGATGTGCAAACATTGCAGATAATTTTTGGCATGAGCTACCTAATTTTGGTCATGTGCAGACAGGCTTGTGAATAATTGCAACACAAACACTGTTAGCGTCCTGTGTATATTTAAAAAACATGTATATGTGTATGACAAAAAATGCGGTAAGATCGAACTTGTTTAGTTGCAGCAGGGCATATAAACATAAATTTTCAGTTTAAACAGTTGCACACACATGACTGTAAACATTTTCTGATGAATGGCAACGAAGTTATTTTAAGATAGTACAACGACATTTCAATGGTTGAAACAGGAAATGTACACACATAGATAAGTGCAGTATGCAAGCTGTTGATTATATTTTTTGCTGCGTGGGTTTTTCACAAAAATTGACCTAGCATTTCAAATCACGGTTGAAAACATATTAACTTAACTAGCCCACATTCACGTATAGACAAATATGAATACTCAGCGGGTAATTTGTGTTTCAGAATGTCTCTTTATCCCTTTACTTCCAACAGCAGACCCCTTTTGTTTTGCTGATCTAGATGTCCACACTAGTGATGTATTAAGTGTGTATAATTTTTATATAGCCTTGTAGCACAAATTGTGAGTATGCCGTTTCTAAAAAAAAACAAGCATTTATAAAAAAAAATACTGTATTTTACTAAAACTAAACAACACTTTAGTGGAGGACAAGTTTGCCACAGCTGAGAAATCAATAATGGCGTGATACTAATCAAAGATAATGAATATCAACATGCGACTTACAGAAAGTTGGAGTGAAACAAACTAACAGAGGTGTGAACATTTTGACTGGGACGGAGGAAACACTTAAATCCATCAGAAAATATGACCCTCGCAAATTTGAGCCATACAAAAGAAATCTATTAGAGAAATAGCAACAAAAAATTGGTCCTTCAAGCAGAAATAAAGCAAACCAGATATTTTAACCAAGCGAGTTCAAGCCAACAAAAGTCCACTGTTGCTCTTAAGATTTTAATATCTGTGAAATGATTATCCTCATCAATATGTCCCTGATTCTAGTGCCTACTATTAAGTTTCTTGTTGCGGGACCATTATGTTACCATCTCTGATCTTTTATGGGTCATGATTTTCCTGGATTATCCAAGCCTATTATGTTGGCTGTCCTTTCAGTCTAAGGATCACTCTTTAAGGTCTTTTGAAGTTCCACAATACTGCCCATGTCTCAAATTGTCAATGTTGAAGGGATCTGCTGAAGGTTAACCATGATCCTAAAAATGTTTTAATTGGTGTTGACTATATAGCCGCTATACTTGTTCCATGTATTTAAGGAATATTTCAAGAAAGAGGATTCAACATTTCATTTATCATGCCCATACATTCTCAATGAATGTTTACTCATTTCCAGATTTATTTTAATTATGAATCAGAGTGATGTTATTTGACTAGGAAGTATTTGATAGCAAAACCACTTCCTATTTGAATAATGCAACTATTTGGCAATGATTCTGTGGTTTTATATGAGCTTATTTTGTAAACCACCACTTAAACTTCCTGCTAGCAACCAATCCATTAAAAGTTAGTTTTCAAGTTTTTAATAATTATGTTTATTGTTCAATGACAAACTGAGTTAAAAATGTGAATACATTAAATTATTATGAACTTTTCAACAAATCTAAACCACATATCTTAACATTATTTAACTTACTATAATAACATTGTTATAAACACTTTGTGTATACATACTAAACGACCATAAAAATGATTATTTTATTGTGTTTCCAATTGTTTATTCCTGATTCATTGTAATTTGATGGTCAGACAATAGAATGGTTAATCAAACAGAAGTTATCACAACCATTGAAAAAAAAACTAAAACAAGAGAATAACATCAAATTATGCTTCAAAAATCAATAGTAAACCATGACACAAAACACATCAACCATAAACAACCAATAACTAAAAAAACGTAGTCTAACCATGAACTAATGCAAAAAAACTTAACTATAGTCAACCATGAACTAATGAACCATGAACTGATGCCAAAAATTTGAACCCATATACAATCATAATTAATGTGAAAAACTTAAACCACTAAGGTATCAATAACCAACCATAAGCTGATTATGCATGCATGCAAACAACTGGAAACATTGACAAACATAAACTGATGCAAAAAACTTGAACCATAGACAACCATGAACTCATACCAAAACTTAATCCATAGACATCCATGAACTCCTGCAAGAAACTTGAACCATAAACAACCATGAAATCATACCAAAACTTGAACCATAGACAACCATGAACTCATGCAAGAAACTTGAACCATAGACAACCATGGAGTCAGCCAAAACTTGAACCATAGACAACCATGAACTCATGCAAGAAACTTAAACCATAGACAACCAAGAACTCATACCAAAACTTGAACCATAAACAATCATGAACTCATGCAAGAAACTTGAACCATAGACAACCATGAACTCATGCTCAAACTTGAACCATAGACAACCATGAACACATGCCAAAACTTGAACCATAGACAACCATTAACCCATGCAAAAAACATAAACAAACTGCTGCAAAAACCTGACCAATGTAAATAGAAAAGGATAGAAAATCATCAACTGATGTAACAAAATGCACAGACAACATAAACATTAAAACAAAAGATAACAATTTACTTGAGAAAAAAACACTAGAACAAAATAACAAAGACATAACAAAACACAAAAAAGAAAACGATAACTATCAGCTTATGCAAAATGCTATACAAAAAAAAATACAGCAATTAAGACTAGTTTTTATTTGAACATATCATCTTGATCAATTGAACACGGTCAAATCATAAAACCTATGTCTTATACAGTTTGATTGAATCAAAGAGTGAAGTTAACATTTATTCAAAAAAATAAGTTAACACTAGATTTAACTCGAACAAAACGCAACAAAACGCTGTATCAGAATAACACAACGTTCAGCCTTTAACAGACAACACGTAGCTATCGCTTGCAAGTGGCTGCCGGGCAACGAAGTATTGATTGCATCATTGCATGGTGGAAAAACCAGGAGCTATAAATATCAGGTTGTCATGGTCTGATCTGAAACAGAAACCGCTGACTTCTAAGTATGATGTGCGTGTTTATGCTACCGCACAGACCTGAATAGTATCAAATGACATAGCATTTAAATTAATAAAGCATATTCACGATATCATTATAGGTGTTTATTATTCAACCGTAGGTATAGACAAACAAGTACTATTTATATAGTCTCACGATTAACCATTTATATTTATTACAAATCTGTAGAAATCTATCTACTGAAGATTAAGAAATACATGATCATATATGAGATGTTCAATTTATCTGACCCTCTTTGAATGTGTCAAGGTGTTAAGTGCCAGAGCGTCATTTTCATTTGACAGTCCATATAAACCGACAAATACAATATGGCTCATGGCTCAATAATAAATATATTAAAAACATATATTCTAGTGTTTCAGCTTTCTTTTGCGGCATTTTCGATTATTCAACAGTGTGCACATCTTTACTTCATACTTGCCAGTTCGCTGCGTAAGAAAATAAAATAAAATGACGATTTATGACCTTGATATACCTACGGGTATTATAAACGAGGACATAGCTGCAACCCGGAAGATAAAATCCTTCACGTTCCCTGTAACTTGCAGACGAATTTTGTGCAAGATATAGTAGGGGTCGGTACACAATTAACACAAAATCTGTATTTTGGGAATAATCAGTTGCATGAAATAAAAAATGGTTTTAAGCAAAGTTTTGCCACTAATTGTATTTCTAAAATATACGACATTTGAAGAAATACTTTTATCTATGCAAGAAAATTTTAGTAGAAACATTTTGGTAAGCACAATTTTGAGATGTCCCCTAAAACTCCATGAAGTAATTTTCGATACAATATTTGTGACATTACTTGAAAACATTTGTATCAACAGCATTAAAGTTGAATTCAATATATTTAATATTTGTTTCTTGTTCTATGCGGTTAGGGTTGGGTTTAGGCTAACCCAAACCCTAACCCGACCCCTAACACTAACCCAAACCCTAACCCTAACCCTCTAACCCCCCCTTGCGTAATACCATACCATGCCTCGCCCGTTGTAGTTTTCCGCCTCCATTGTTACGCAAAAATGCTTCGTAGCAAATAAATAAAGAAGTATCTTAATATTTTTGAATAACGCGCTCTTTCTATTTAGTTAAGTTTTAGGCTTCAACTCACCAAAACGCTAGACTCGAGACAGCTAAAACACAACAAAACCACAAAGAAAGTTTTTAGTTCCAGGCACGCGAAAGTACACAAGCTATTAAAGGTACTTTAAATATTCTAAATTCGCAATCTCTTGCACGACGGTCACATTACATTCACCTCTGTGTTGGGCTCAGAACGGACTATTGTTATGAAAGCGTCTCATTCATTTCATGATCATTCCAAGCGTTCATCAGTGAGGTTACACTATACTAAACAATCTCTTGCACGACGGTTACATTGCATTAACTGCATTAAAGAAAACCATCTCATACCATGATATCTTATATCAGTCTTAATTAATTATTATAAAATTGATATGTTTTTTTATGTTAACAAACCGACATACATAAATACGTCGAAGCAATGCCTAACGTCACTCAATAAAAAATATGTACAATTGTTTACATTTGTGAAGTGCGTGGAATGATTACATCTGTGTAAATGGGCAATAAAATAGTTCCAAAGAGTTGCATTAAAACTCACAAGTTTTTGCACGATTTATCGTACATTTAAAAGTCATATTTCTTAATTAAATGCATGCGATCTTAAATATCCACTCAAATATACATTGTATGCGTTTGTTCGGTTTTAGCTATTTGGTAGACAAAATGGGGTGCTGAGCCTTATGCAGAGTTGTATGTGAGAGCAAGGAACGACAACTCTGCGTGGAGATTGCTAAATTCGTTCAAGATGGTACCCAGTGCGCAGCCGGAGATACGAAAGCTGCAATTAAAAACGGTCTAGGTCGTTTTGGGATATGTCAATTCGGTCTCGGTCGTCAAAATCATGCACCGATTACTAAATATATTGAGGGACGAAAAAAACGACTTCTTCAAGGAGGACCGGTACGGTTTGTGGCTATTTCGAAAACCATTTTTTGACGTACAACCATGTGATCTTGTCAATCTTCGTAAATGACAAAATAAATATTTATAAACGTTCAAGCCCGGCCTCTTTAGTACATGTATTGTTTGTAAAAGGAAGTAAAATACATGAACACGACATTGAAACATGCAAAATTTATTTCAATACTGTCGGAACAGAAATAATATGCATTCTTATTTTGTGTTTATGTAAAATGTTTGGAGGATCAAGCAGCACATTTGTATTACAGGAATGTACACAAACATCTATAAGACAATATTATAACATCGGTATTTCTACCACATTTACCAATACACGAATAAGAATGCTTCTTTTTACTAAAAAGGTAAAACGTACATAAATATGCACACAGGCTACTTAATTACTCATAAATAATCAGATAAGATTATGTCTGCTGTTATGCAGACTGTTTCATTTACCGATTGTTCTCTCTTTTAGAATAAAAAGGGGCCCATTTGTACTCTTTGATAGAGCAACATGCCACATAGTGATTGCAACGAATGCAAAACGGGCGGATATTTCTGGAATATTTACAAAGGTTGTTTACATGTTAGCATGTACATGATTAAACGACTGATAGGAGCATCTTCACGGAAAACATACTACCTAATTTTCTTCCTCCATTCACCCTCTTAAACATCTCAAATGACTGCTTGCACGCAAAATTCAATACGTAGGTGTTTTATCTAAGTTTCTCGTTACTGAAGAAGGATATAAATTGCCGCGACATCTTATCATCAAGCATACATACTTCAATAGACAGCTATCTAAAGTATTATTTACCAAAATCCCCGTCGCGATAAAAACTGCTCTTGACGATCAGGAAGTTTCTGTTGTCACAAATTATGCTTACCATCGGTCTTTAGTGGTCTGAATATCGAAATTTAAAAAGGAACGTCTCAAAACATCGATACATTCAAACTGTAGTATTGTTTTCGATTTATTTTGATTTTATTGTATTGCCTCTTACACAAATGTGTTCATTCAACGTCATATTTGTAATTGCGATTAACAACACCATGGTGTAAATGTGATTTGCATGGGCTACAAATTGTTAATCCCAAATTCATTGACACTTTCCCCGTCACAGCATTATCTTCCGTTATTGAGCCTTCTCACTCATATACGAACACTTTAAACTATTTTCATTCTGTAGTTTGTTGTTAAAGCGTTAATCCTTTACATGTTGTCAGATTCTGTCTCATGCTTATGCATCGATCATAATATTTAAATTAAGTTCATCGAGTTAGGAGACGATGTTTATGTAGCACATTTGTTTTTTATCCCCCCCCCCCATTCGAAGAAGAGGGGGTATATTGTTTTGCTCATGTCAGTCCGTCCGTATGTCCGTCCGTCCACCAGATTGTTTCCGGATGATAACTCAAGAACGCTTAGGCCTAGGATCATGACACTTCATAGGTACATTGATCATGACTCGCAGATGACCCCTATTGATTTTCAGGTAACTAGGTCAAATGTCACGGTGACCCGAAATAGTAAAATGGTTTCCGGATGATAACTCTAGAACGCGTATGCCTAGGATCATTAAACTTCATAGATACATTGATCATGACTCGCAGATGACCCCTATTGATTTTAAGGTCACTAGGTCAAGGTCACGGTGACCCGGAACAGTAAAATGGTTTCCGGATGATAACTCATGAACGCTTATGCCTAGGATCAAGAAACTTCAAAGGTACATGGATCAAGATTCGCAGATGACCCCTATTGATTTTCAGGTAACTATGTCAAAGGAAAATGTCACGGTAACCCGAAATAGTAAAATGGTTTCCGGATGATAACTCCAGAACGCTTATGCCTAGGATCATGAAACTTCATAGGTACATTGATCATGACTCGCAGATGACCCCTAATAATTTTCATGTCACTAGGTCAAAGGTCAAGGTGACTCAACTTAGAAAAATGGTTTCCGGATAATAACTCAAGAACGCTTACGTCTAGGATCATGAAACTTCATAGGTACATTGATCATGGCTCGCAGATGCCCCCTATTGACTTTCAGGTCACTAGGTCAAGGGTCATGGTGACTTGACACAGTAAAATGGTGTCCGGATGATAACACAAGAAAGCTTACGCCTAGGTTCATGAAACTTCATAAGTACATTGATCATGACTCGCAGATGACCCCTATTGATTTTCAGGTCACTAGGACAAAGGGCAAGGTCACAGTGCCAAAAAACGTATTCACACAATGGCTGCCACTACAAATGACAGCCCATATTGGGGGCATGCATGTTTTACAAACAGCCCTTGTTTATGACAAGCGTTAAGTCACATGTGATCACAGGATTTAAATTGCAAAAAATAAACAAACAAAAACAACAAGCAAACAAACTTGTTTTGATTTAAATTAATAATTTTTATAGTAACAAGATATACCATAACAGCAATATTTAACACTTACATTATATATAATCTTTCAGGACCTGATCTCAAATGAGATCATGCACGAGGCGCACCTCGCAAAGGCCATGACGGTATATGTTTCAGACCTGATCAGCTGGTGCCTGCTCTTTGAAGTGTTGTTCAACTTCCCCTAAGGGGGTTTTCAAGAGGGTCTCCTGATTGCCGAACACTGCGCCATAGTTGGTATGATTATTTTTTTATGGAAAATGGGATTTAAATATATAGGTGTCCTACTGCCTCCATACTTATTTTGAAACAAACATAATGCAATTAATAAAAACTTGACTCCAGCACATAATCTGTCTTGCGTTATTTTAATACTACTGCTCAAATTTAAGAGTTACAGAAATTGTGTTTGTGCATAAAAATGTTTTGGAGAATTTAACACATAGGCAGACAAAAATAACCTCAGTATAAAGTTAAATATCAAGCTTTCATTTTGAACGATATAAAAAATTCAAGCAACAGTAAGTTGCCTCCTTGTTTTAAAATCTCTTTGAAATCCTTCTAATCTAGATGATGTTAAAATGAGATATCTGAACTGATGATATTGATGTAAACGTTTATTCCACCAAAATCAAGTCATTCAGATCAGATTTGGGTGGGACTACACTTCTACATTTTCTTTGAGTAATGTAATGTACAGTAAAATCCTGCATTGATTGTTCATATACATTGCAGATGTCATCTCCAAAAAGTTTGCCATGACCATTTCAACAGTGCGGCAGAAAAAATGAGATGGGCCTTGAGGAGGCTTTGTGTCATGTACTGCGCGGAGAATATATGAAATGTGTAGTGCTGAGCGTTTTTGTTGCGTTTGTATATAGGTGTAAATATGTGTAAAGGACTATTTCAGGAAAAAATAGGATGAAGGATTCCTAAATTGCGTCATTTTATAAATCCGGTACCACCAACACTGTTAAACACAATTATTATTAATTGTATCCTTTTTTTCACCCCTCACTAACTGAAACTGTATATATAATGGTTCCCGTTTTTACCTGTGGTAGCCCTAAGATAAAAATGTTATTTATTTTAATTGATTATGTTAAATGTGCTGGCATATTGTGATAATGCATCTTGGGTAGATGTTTTTTTCCGGTGTTGTTAATAAAAATTATTATAAAAATGTTCACATTATTATTTTTATGTCCCCCACCCACTATAGTGGGGGACATATTGTTTTTGCCCTGTCTGTTGGTCTGTATGTCAATGATCTGTTGGTCTGTTTGCTCGAACTTTAACATTTGCAATAACTTTTTCAATATTCAAGATAGCAACTTGATATTTGGCATGCATGTGTATCTCATAGAGCCGCACATTTTGAGTGGTGAAAGGTTAAGGTCAAGGTCATCCTTCAATGTCAGAGGTCAAATATATGTGGCCAAAATCGCTCATTTTATGAATACTTTGGCAATATTGAAGATACCAACTTGATATTTGGCATGCATGTGTATCTCATGGAGCCGCACATTTTATGTGGTGAAAGGTCAAGGTCATCCTTCAAGGTCAGAGGTCAAGTATATGTGGCTTAAATCGCTCTTTTTTTTAATACTTTGGCAATATTGAAGATACCAACTTGATGTTTGGCATGCATGTGTATCTCATGGAGCCGCACATTTTGAGTGGTGAAAGTTCAAGGTCATCATTCAGGGTCAAAGGTCAAACAAAAATCAAAGCGGCGCAGAAAAGGAAATAGTGTTTCTGACAAACACATTTTTCAATATTGAAGATAGCAACTTGATATTTGGCATGCATGTGTATCTCATGAAGCTGCACATTTTGAGTGGTGGAAATTCAAGGTCAAGGTCATCCTTCAAGGTCAAAAAAATAAAATGTTTCAAAGCGGTGTTCTCATGAAGCTGCAAATTTTGAGTGGTGGAAGTTCAAGGTCAAGGTCATCCTTCAAGGTCAAGGTCATCCTTAAAGGTCAAAGTTTTTTTTTCAAAGCGGTGCTCTCATGAAGCTGCACATTTTGAGTGGTGGAAGTTAAAGGTCAATGTCATCCTTCAAGGTCAAGGGCATCCTTCAAGATCAAAGGTAAAAATATATATATATAATTCAAAGCGGCATTATCATGAAGCTGCACATTTTGAGTGGTGGAAGCTCAAGGTCAAGGTCACCCGTCAAGGTCAAAGGTAAAAAAAATAAAAATAAATTTCAAAACAGCGTTCTCATGAAGCTTCACATTTTGAGTTGTGGAAGTTCAATGTCAAGGTCATCCTTCAAGGTCAAGGTCATCCTTCAAGGTCAAAGGTAAAAAACACACTTTTTTAAAGCGGCGTTCTCATGAAGCTGCACATTTTGAGTGGTGGAAGGTCAAGGTCAAAGCTATAAAAAAAAATTCAAAGCGTCGCAGAAGAGGACATAGTGTTTCCGACAAACACATTTCTTCTTGCAAATTGTGTATGTCTTTTGTAATAATCACATGGGGCTTGTAATGATCTGTTGTGATTTTATCGCAGTTACCTTTTTTACCAGGACAGTGTAAATATTTATTTTTTAAAAAGGTTACAGGTCAGACAAGCACAATTTTATGATCCCTTAAGCGAACAAAAGACTCACAAAAACCACCTTAAACACACTTTTGTAGACAGAAGTTTGTTTAAGTTGGTTTTTGTGGGTTCGTCAAGTTGGTTTTATGTGAGTCTTAGTATGTTGGTTTTTTGTGAGTTTTGGTATGTTGGTTTTTAGCTCACCTGAGCGATAGCTCGAGGTGAGCTATTGTGATCACTCAGCGTCCGGCGTCCGTCCGTCCGTCCGTCCGTCCGTCCGTCCGTAAACAATTTGTAAACATCTTCTTCTACTAAACCATTGAGCCAATTTCAACTAAATTTCATGTGGAGCATCCCTAGGTCATGGGACAAAAGAATTTAAAAAAAAAATTTGATCGCATAACCAAGATGGCCGCCATGACCATATATGGTAAAAACCTTAAAAAATTCTCTTGTCAGAAACCGCTCATCAGATTTTCAAAAAATTTCACAGGGATGACCTTTGAGGGCTCCCCTGAGAAAGTTGTTCAAAGAAATTTGATTCGTCAAAAAACATGGCCGCAGGAGCTTGTTGAACTTTGCATGTTTATTCGTTTTTGCCTATTTTGTGAAAACTTTCAAAAATCTTCCACATTTTTTGTCCGATCCTTTCCAAATTAGCACAGTGTCTTTATATCAATGAGGACACGAACCCTACAAAAAATGAGCATTATTGGTCCATGAAGTACAGAATTACCTCCCCTTGAATTGAGAAAATGGTGTTTATGCAATAAAGTCCAAATTTTTCATCCAATTCTTTCCAAACTTGTAAGGATTTAGCATGGTTCAAACAAGGGAAACAACTACGGTTTATGCATGTTCTTTTTATTACAGATTTGCCTCCCTTTAATTCATTCAAAATCTCATTTTACAGCAGAGATTCCAAATCTGATCTGTAAATGAGCCCCATATTTACTGCTGGTGCTATGTTACCTTTTCCCATTTGATCATTCTTAAGTATTGGTCTTGTAATGCTGCTACTGCTACTGCTACTGCTACTACTACTACTACTACTACTACTACTACTACTACTACTACTACTACTACTACTTCTACTACTACTACTACTACTTCTACTACTACTACCACTACTACTACTACTACTACTACTACTACTACTACTACTACTACTACTACTACTACTACTACCACTACTACTACTACTACTACTACTACTAGTACTACTACCACCACCACCACCACCACCACCACCACCACCACGTCTTCTATGCTACTACTACTACTACTACTACTACTACTTCTACTACTACTTCTACTGCTAATACTACTACTACTTCTACTACTACTACTACTACTACTACTACTACTACTACTACAACTACTATTACTACTACTACTACTACTACTACTACTACTACTACTACTACTACTACTACTACTACTACTACTACTACTACTACACCACCACCACCACCACCACCACCATTCACAGTGACATAAAACGTATTCACACAATGGCTGCTACTACAACTTATAGCCCATATAGGGGGGCATGCATGTTTTACAAACAGCCCTTGTTTCTATGGGATTTTAACCACAACTGTTCATGTTTATCTCCGACACATATTTTTAGGTCACCTGTCATGAAGTGACACGGTGAGCTTATGTGATCGTGTGATGTCCGGCGTCCGTTGTGCGTGCCTGCGTGTGTCTGTGCGTCCGTCCGTCAACAATTTGTTTGTGTAGACAGTAGAGGTCACAGTTTGCATCCAATCTTGATGAAATTTGGTCAAAATGTTTATCTTGATGAAATCCGGTTTGGGATTGTATTTGGGTCATCTGGGGTCAAAAACAAGGTCACTAGGTCAAATAATAGAACAACCTTCTGTAGACAATAGAGGTCACAGTTTTCATCCAATCTTTATGAAATTTGGTCAGAATGTTTATCTTGATAAAATCTGGGTTGGGATTTTATTTGGGTCATCTGGGGTCAAAAACTAGGTCACTAGGTCAAATAATAGAAAAACCTTGTGTAGACATTAGAGATCACAGTTTTCTTCCAACCTTTATGAAATTTGGTCAGAATTCTTGATGAAATCTGGGTAGGATTGTATTTGGGTCATCTGGGGTAAAAATCTAGTTCAAATAAATAGAAAAACCTTGTGTTGACAATAGAGGTCACAGTTTTCATCCAATATTTATGAACTGTGGTCAGAATGTTTATCTTGATGAAATCTGGATTGGGATTGTATTTGGGTCATCTAGAGTCAGGAACTAGGTCACTAGGTCAAATCATAGAAAAACATTGTGTAGACAATAGAGGTCATAGTTTTCACCTGATCTTAATGAGTCAGGTGAGCGATTCAGGGCCATCATGGCCCTCTTGTTTGTGGGTTTGTTTTGGTATGTTGGTTTTTTGTGAGTTTTGGTATGTTTGTTTTTGTGAGTCTTTGTAACTCACAAAAAACCAACATACCGAAACTCACAAAAAACCAACATACCAAAACCCACAAAAAACCAACATACCAAAATCCACAAAAATCCAACATACCAAAACTCACATAAAACCAACTTACCAAAACCCACATAATTATGTGTACCAAGTGAGTTTTTTCTGCGTATTACTCAGTTTAAACAAGTTGGTAAAAATACCCACTTTAAACACAGAAAAAAATCAACTTACCAAAACTCACAAAAACCAACATACCAAAAACCCCTAAAACCAACATACCAAAACCAACAAAAAACCAACTTACCGAAACCCACTATGGTACCAAGTGAGTTTTTCTGTGTTTTACACAGTTTTAACCAAGTCGGTAAGCTAAAAAGACCCACTTAAACCAATTGCCAATACCGCTTGGTTTAACACGGATAAAACCCTTGTTTAACTCGAGTTTTACACACTTATTTGGGAAGGGTCTAAGGTCCTATAAAAAAGAGGAGGTCCTGTATTTTTTCCCATTTAACAGGACCTACTGTCCAGTAAATATTTGCCTAGTTTGGATTTGACTGAGTATATATAGATAAATAGAAAAATCACACGCTGCACATAGTACAGGCTTTTGTATTGCTGATATTTAATTTCTTCTTTGCATATTCAATTGATAAAAAACCTCAATGGATGTCTATTCTTAGTTTGCTGTCTTATTGTACCCTTAATATATAAATGTTTCTTCGATAATTGAATTTTCAGAAACCTCATTCTTTAAAAGAAATTTTCAAAGTGATTTGGTTAACGCCACACACTTTGAAATGAAATACATATTAATCAATACATAAAGATGCAATTTGAAAGTGTGCAAAATTGTCATTAAATCTATAGCCTAGTTAGAAAGTAATTTATTATTATTTTTATTTAAAAACCGAAAGTAGGATTTCTATATACGTATATTCATAGTTCGACCAACGCAATTATTTTTTAGTTTTAAAGCGCAAAATAGACGGATTTATACCTTGTAACCACCAGATATATTCTTATTGGCAGAGATAAAATTAAATCTATAGCCTAGTTAGAAAGTAATATATTATTGTTCAAACGGTACCGCTTTAAAACCAAAAGTAGGATTTGTAGACGTATACGTCTATTTCGACAAACGCGATTATTTTTAAGTGTTAAAGCGCAAAAACGACGGATTTCTATCTTTTAATCACCAGATATATTCTAAACGGCAAAGATAAAAATATGTTTCTTATTTATACTTAAATTTACTATGCCATTTAGTTAATTATAAGGTGTGTCGCTTTTAGTCATTTACAAAGTTGAGCAAATATAATCATTTTTCTCAAAATGAATCATCCTCTGAAGCCCCCACTGAGATTTAAACTCAGACCTCTTCCTCTGTGAAGGAAAGTATTCTATCTTGAAATACAAGGGCATCTAAGAGGAAAGTTAGCTATTTTAAATCTATCAACAAATAGATTTGAACAATATTTATATGGTATTAAAATATGCAAACATCCCGTAAGTTTATTTTTCACATGACCTTCGAAACAGAACAGACATCTCTGAATCTGCAATACATTACATTCTTAAGTGTTAACAAGGTAAATGTTGACGACGAACAACAAACGACAGACAAAAGGCGATCACAAAATCCAGAGTTTCAAAGAATTTACGATACACGAGATACGTATTTCATACTTTATAAGAGCGAAGGAGTCATACAAAAACTAAATTTATTATTAACAACACGCTTACCTCAATTTTAACTTGAATCCAATGCTTTATACAATAAAGTTACAATGATATGAACTTCCATTTTCTGTTCTTCCTTCCCTTTCTCAAACTTTATTTAAAACCACACTATTTTTTAATAATAAAAGTAAAAAATGCTTACCATTCTGACCTAAAACACAATATAGGAAACCATACATCCAACTTGTCGTCATAAAAGCCCAGAGTTTACATGATATTATGTTACATGAGATATGTATTTCATACTATACAGAAGCGAAGGAGTCATTAAAAAAACTAAATTTAGCATTAACGACACGCTTACATGTACATCAATTGTAACTTTAATCCTTTGCTTTAAACAATAAAGTTACAAAGACATGAACCTCCAATTCTGGTCATCCTTCTCTTTCTCAAAATTTATTAAAAACCACACTATTTTTTTTTAAACTTGTGTATCAAATGCTTACCATTCTTACCTAAAACATGATTAAGGAAACCGAAATCTTGACGCAGCGAGTTATTTTATTCTTATGGAAGATTAAATTATGCATGACAAAAATACAATCGGAAATATTTTTTACAATCTTTTGATGCTTTAAAAAATATTTTACTGTTACATGTAAATAAAATAACACGTCCGACTTGTCGTCATTAAAATCCAGAGTTTGAATGAAATTACGTTACACGAGATACGCATTTCATACCATATAAGAACAAAGGAGACATAAAAAAACTTAATTTAGTATAAGCGACACGCTTACCTAAATTAAAACTTTAATCCAATTCTAAAAACAATGAAGTTGCAAGATACAGTAACATGCACGCACTTCCATTTTCTGTTGTTTTTTTGCGTTCCATTTCTCAAATTTATTTACAACCACACTAATTCTTAATAACATTTGTATCAAATGCTTACCATAACAAAGCCGTAATCCTGTCGCTGTGAGTTATTTTATTCCTATGAAAATTTAAATTATGCATGACAAACACAAAATCCAAAATAATTTTGGATTCTTTCGATGCTTTAAAACATATTTAACTGCACGACCGACTTGTAGTCATTAAAATCCAGAGTTTAAATGAAAATACGCCACACGAGAAATAGATGTATTTCATACCAATTCATGTGTGCTGAACAAAGGGGCAATTATACACTAGGCTTACAATGCTCAAACCAAAAGGTTCCAAATTGTTGCAAACAAATAAATTAAACATTCCGAGGGGTTAAAGCGAAACGGCTCTAACTGACATTTTTTCACAAAATGACTTTTTTGTATATTTTGTATCGTAACATCCATGCCCATCATGTATTAAAATATCTTAGTTCCAGGCAATCAAATAAAAAGTAAAATTGAAATTTGTCCTTAAGCTCTAAGTGAAATTAAGTATATTTTTTAGTGCGAAAAGGTTCTATGTGCAGTGAAGTGCTACTTAGAGCTCTTTCGCATTAAGGTTGTTGATGCTAAGAAAAATTCTAAATGAAACTTTTAGCAATAATTGAGGAATATATTTACAAAAAAATTAATAAAATGCATTTTGAGAACCCCCAGAACAGATATTTTGTAATTGATAAAAACTAAGAAAACATATTGATGCATTGTGTAATATTTTTCACTTAGATTCACTTAGACCTTTTTCGCACTGAATTTGGGTATTTACACATTTTCTTAAATGATTTTTTTCATGTATACCATTAATAAATAACTTTTTAACAATTTAATAAGCATTAAATCACATTTTGAATTCTGTTTTCTTAATACATGTATATTTTTTAAACTATAAAGCTTATTGAAAAAATGGAAAGTTACGTAATTGCAGAAAAGCTAGTTTAATTTTTTAAATGAATTTCAGAGAGATGTGAGCCTTTTTTGAGCTCTACCTAATTTATTAAGGTAAAATATCTTGCAATAATGTTTTAGAAAACTAAAACAATAAAAGAATTAAGGTGATCATAATTTAAAAGTAAAGTTGTGTATTTAAATTGTTAAATTGCTGATACCTTAAATCTTTGTATTCTCCTCTCGTAATTACCTAACACACCTAGTTTGTTGTATACACCATCATAGAAAGTTAATATGACATTTAGGATAAATAGATATTAAAAAAACATGACAGCAATTTGGTTGATATTGTGGTATTAACCAACACTAATTGATTTCTGAGGTGAGATGTGAATTAGTTGGTCAACTAATTACTTTTCTGAGTTTGTATGAAACTCTGAAAATAAACCGTGAATCAGTAGGCAACCTTTCTGGTGTGATGTGATTTGGTTTGTTAGTGTGCTTATGGATGTATATCAGTTAGCTTTCTTTCAGGAGTGATGTGATTTGGTTGGAATCTGTGTCAGTGGTTCTTAATTAGTTAGTTTCAACTATGCTGTGGTGTGATTTGCTTAGTCTCTGTGCCAGTGGATGTTAATCAGTTAATGTCCATTCTGGAGTGATGTGATTTGCTTGGTATCTGTGTCGGCGATTGATAATCAGTTAGTTTCCATTAAGTAGTGATGTGATTTGCATAGTTTATGTGCAAGTGGATGTTAATTAGTAAGTAACCATTTAGGGGTGATGTGATTTACTTGGTATCTGTGTCAGTGAATGTTAATTACTAAGCAACCACCCAGGAATGCTGTGATTTGCTTGGTATCTGTGCCAGTTGATGTTAATCAATTAGTAACCATTCAGGGGTGCTTTGATTTGCTTGCTATCTGTGCCAGTGGATGTAAAACAATAAATAGCAATTCAGGAGTGATATGATTTGCTTGGTATCTGTGCCAATGGATGTTAAACAATTAAGTAACCATTCAGGGGTGAAGTGATTTGCTTTGTATTTGTGCAAGTGGATGTTAAACAATAAGTAACCATTCGGGAGTGATGTGATTTGCATGGTATCTGTGCCAGTAAATGTAAATCAGTTAGTAACCATTCATGAGCAATATGATTTGCTTGGTACCTGTAGCAGTGGTTGTTTTACAGTAAGTTACCATTTAGGGATGATGTAATTTGCTTGGTACCTGTGCCAGTGGTTGTTTAACAGTAAGTAACCATTCATGAGCAATGTGATTTGCTTGGTATATGTGGCAGTGGATGTTAAACAGTAAGTTACCATTTAGGGATGATGTGATTTGCTTTGTACCTGTGCCAGCGGTTGTTTAACAGTAAGTAACCATTCATGAGCAATGTGATTTGCTTGGTATATGTGGCAGTGGATGTTAAACAGTAAGTTACCATTCAGGGTTGATGTGATTGCTTTGTACCTGTACCAGTGGATGTTTTACAGTAAGTAACCATTCAGGAGTGATGTGATTTGGTTGGTATCTGTGCCAATGGTTGTCCATCAGAGGGTTTCAATTTGTAACAATTCTGCGGAGAAGAAATCAAACAGCTGAATGATGTAAACGTATACCAATTATGATAATTTGAAAATCTTGTAATAATTGCCTAATAACAGTTCAGTTATCCCAGTGGAAAAGCCCCTTCTCAATTAACTGTGTTTTAAGCTTCATTTGACATACACCACCATGCTTATACTAGTGCTCAGTGAAAAAAGTTTGATGGTGGATGTTGTTTAGTGCTTGACTTTTGAGTGTGTACTTTGTATAAAAAGGTCAAGACATACCACATTCACTTTAAGTAAAGGTAAGAATGTACTAAACTAATAGTTATGATGTTAAATCATTAAATGTATTCAATTGTTAATTACTTTGGTATAAATTTTGTTGTATAATGACATGGCTTAGGCCTACAAATTACGCCAAATATCTGCCAAAGCATTAATTAATTTCACAAGTAATGATACATGTAGAATGTTGCATAAATAATTTAAAACTACACCTTAAATTAAGAATGAAAAACAAATAAGTTTCCCAAATGCACCTTTTCTAACTTGTTACTGATTGTTGGAAACACTCACAACAACAAATCATTATTATTTATTCTTTTTTGTGAATTCAATAAAAAAAAAATTCTGTTTTTGAGACATTTAAAAGAATACATTTGTACATCTCCAATGTTTAAACAAAAAACAACTGCAAAAAGTATTTTTTAAGAATAAAATTACATCAATTGACATAGAATTGTTAAGCATTATTAAATAGTATAAGAACAATATATTTATGCTATCTGTTAAGAGCAAAAATGGTTATAAGTAACATTTTTTCAAAATATATTTAAAAAATACCTTTATAAAAATATTAATATTAATCAATGTCAAATATATGCCATTAAGGGAGAATTTTCAATACTTTTTTAAGTCACTAAATGTTGCTTAGAACTTTTTCGCCCTGAACAAATAAGTTGAAAAAAGTGTTTTTTTCAGTGCGAAATGGTTCTAAGTGCCATTTTTAGCAATATTATTGTTTTCAATATAGAAAAAGTATTTTATATAAAAATAAATTCTGTAAACTGATTATTTATGTTAGGTTAAAAATCACTTAGAACCGTTTCGCTCTTAACGCCAAGTACAAAAAATGTGAAATTTAAGTGCGAAAAGGGTCTAAGTGACATTTTTAAATAACTTTTTTGTTTGTGAAAATTCAAAAATGTTTGTTTAAAATGTGATTTGAACAGAACATTCTCTATCAAACTTGAAAATATAAAGCCTTTTTTGTTGTTATTGTTAATATGATACAGTTTTAACCTTCTCCTGTAAAATTTTGAAAAATGCACTTAGAGCTGTTTCGCTTTCATGTTCACAGGTGTATTCACACCTGGAACACGCATCGGAACGTCAGTCCTCTCGCTTAACGTATTTACCAACCATTTATATGCATTTTACGAGTCACGAATCTTGCTTAATGGATTTACTAATTGCCTATATGCATTTTGCGAGTCACGACCCCCATGTTTTCTGTTAGTTACATCTCGCTGAAATATTTCTATTGACTTTTCATAAAGTAACATATTCATTATAACCCATTACATTACACATCTACATAATCAGTTTCAAATTTCATTACACCCTACCCGAAGGTTCTATTTCCTAAATTAGTTTGTTTATACAACAATAACACGACAATAACAACACAATAATGTACAATGAGATAAATTCTATGATTATATATATTATATGTATACCCTACCCGAAGGTTCTATGAGATAAATTCTATTATTATATATATTATATGTACATTACGTTACACAACGTGAATAATTCCTAAGAGAAAGCGAGGCCACGTCTGCCTATTTTGAGGATTATTTATACTGATCCCGTTGTGTATTCGCTTAATTCGTGACCCGCGCCTGTCAACAAGTAATGGACGTCAATGTGTGTATCTTGACGTATATAGACAGATGATGTATGATCCCTACAGATTTTACACCGCCTGTAATCGCGGGCCCCTATGTAATTTGACAAGCCAATTTGTGTTCACAGGTGTATTCACACCTGGAACACGCATCGGAACGTCAGTCCTCTCGCTTAACGTATTTACCAACCATTTACCTCGATTCACATTAATCAATTATAATTACAAGCTATTTGTTTTTGTACTGATACATATTCAAATGTGGTGTGGTCGACCGGGATCACCTATGAGAGAATCAGGTGAACCAACCACTGCCCTAATCAGATATCAGTCTTAAATTAATGTTACTCAGCTTTACATATTCTGCTAATTAAATCTTGACAGAACCTTGTCAAGTTGACGATGCTTAGATTTGAGAAGTTAATGATTTATAATCATCGAGGGGGGTATTCCAGACGTAAAACATTGCCTCATTATATGGAAAACAGCTGCACAACTGTATGCGAAAAGGCAAAACAGTATATTCTATCGAGAACTAACTTGCATAGCAACGTCCGAAATGTGCAAACTCCGACTTCTATTTCGATATTCATGAATTCAAGATATAACGTTAACTGAACTGTTGTACTTTAAGAAATTAACTATAAAACTAGTGTTTTGATATAAAAAAAATAAGCAAAGCAAACCAAAAACTTACCCTTTTAACGGCAAAACAATTAATTTATCCAATATTCAACACATTTCCATTAAAATTATGCCCTTGAACTTTAACGGTTGATGGTCGTTTCGTGCCATTACCAGTTCGTGCCACTGATATTTGTGTTGTTTATTTTTAAGGTAAGTTTTGTAAGAAATAAATGTGTTTGCAAACTTTCTCGCATGGTAATGGTATATAAAATTCAACTCATCGGACAAATTCAAGAATACAATGACACTTAGTGGATTGAAGTCTTCCTGACAGATCGCACGCAGAGGGTAGTCGTTGATGGAGCAACATCCGAGCAAGCACTTTTCGTTAGCGGAGTCCCTCAGGGAAGCGTCCTCGGACCCATCTTATTTCTTGTCTTCATCAACGACTTGCCACTACATGTCACATCCAGAGTAAGGCTTTTCGCAGATGACTGTGTGGTTTATCGGGAAATCAACTCGGAAGAAGACTGCCTGATCCTACAAAACGACCTGATAAAGCTAGCCGAATGGGAGAAACAATGGGGTATGGACTTTCACCCAGAGAAGTGTAGCATTCTCCGTGTCCACAGAAAGAGGAACCCAATCATGTTCCGTTACTCCCTGAAAGACCACATCCTCGAGACTGACTCAACTACCAAGTACCTGGGAGTAACCTTGTCCCAAAACCTTTAATGGAACCACCATATGGACATCACGGCGAAAAAGGAAAACAGTACACTCGGCTTCCTCCAGCGCAACCTATGCGTCAGCATTGAGAAGGTCAAGAACACGGCATACACTTCTCTTGTCCGGCCAGGCCTTGAGTATTCCTCCACAGTGTGGAACCCATTTACAAAGGACCTGGTTTACAAGCTTGAGATGGTACAGAGGAGGGCTGCTAGATATGTGACCAACCGATACCACAACACCAGAAGCGTATCCTCCATGATCGAGCATTATGGGTGGGAGACGCTCGAGTCACGACGGACCAAAGCGCAACTCACCATGTTGTACAAAATCATCAATGACCTGGTAGATATCCCACCAATACCTTGTACAAGCCCCAAGTCGCCCTAAGGACCATAACAAGAAGTACCACCAGCCGTCTACATCCACATCTTACCACAAGAACTCATTCTTTCCACGAACCATATCCGTTTGGAACCACCTCCCTGCTTCAGTCGCAGAGGCCCCTGACTTGGTATCCTTCAAGCAGGGGCTTTCCTCGCTCACCTTCTAATCACTGTTAGGTGCCCAGCTTCAAGTAACCCATAGTGATTCCCATTGCTGTGCCGGCCGCGGCCACCGTAACCGGAGAGGTCTGGGTTGAAGAGCAGAAAACGAAGCTGGCAAAACTTTTTACTATCTCTATACGTTTAACTATCAAATCTCTTCTATCTATCCTATCATTTCATATCTTTCTCTTGACCTAGCACCACCCGTCGCGTAATAATCAAGTGTGATTGCGCCGACGTATGATGTAGATGTAGATGTAGATGTAGACTTACCAAGTTTTCTGAACAACCGTACACAGCGCAAAATGCATGCCGTCTGCAATTTCGAACGCTGAAGATTTCCATATCCACGGGTGTTTTTATGTCAAATGCTAGTGTTTTTCAATAGATCGTATACTTATCTAAAATACAGCGAAGTAGCGTTCACTTTAATCATTTTTGATGATGTCATTTTGTAAATACTTTCTCGCGTTCTTTTCGAACGTTCATTGGCAGCCATTTTGATTGTTGGTTGTATACTTCCGAAATTATGTGTTTTAATGACTCTCATAAATGTTTTAAGTGCAGAAATTGTAATTTTAAGTAATTATTTATCCATTTATTTATTTTTTATTTTTTTAAAGTTATTTGCGTTTAAATTTAATTGTTTGTTGCTTACTTGCGAACTATTTTTTGTGTTTGCGCTAGTGGATATGTAATCAGGTTACTGTCTCTAGATCAATGAAATTTAACGGTTATTTGTTTTTGTTTGTTTTGCTAATATTTTCTTAACGGGTTCAGCTTCGTACGATAAACGCAATATGAACTTATTTATTAATTTGGGAATAAAATCGCAATATGTTTTATTTAAAATAAAATTTGAAGTGTCTAGCGCTTGAATTGACCCCTAGGGGCGAATTGCCTTTGGTTTGCTATTAACGCTAATAACGCCTCCGGCGAGAACTCATTTTATAGCGATTGCGCAATAAAAAACACCACTTTTTCGGGATTTAATCAAAAACTGGATTTTTCCCAGACATAACGAATACGCCAACAGGTAGATCGCATTCTGGTCCATATACATGTCAAATTTCAGCACAAGTGTTGGGCCAGTTTTCAAGAGCCACAAATCGCGGCTATAGGTTACGCATGCGCAATTAATTTCCTTCTATATTACATATAAAATAGTTGAAGTTCGATATCAATTTTTACCATGATCAAGCGCATACCTAATATATCATCATACATCATTGGAAAGATAAATGCATAATCTTTTTTAAAAAAAGCATGTCATTAAATTCTATACGTGGTAACTCAAAATATTTACCTTAGAATAGGCAAACCGGTTTTGACAGCTGTGCAGACAACCATTTTGGGCTCAAATAGTATGACCTACTTTCAAAGCCGGGAACCATCAACTCAAAAAGTAGAGCACAAACATGGCGTATTTTCTTATTGCTTACAAATATACCTTCAAGTTGATACCAAAACTAACCATTTGCAATGTATTTTACAAATCCTAGGCAGCATGCACTCAACAATGTGTGCTAAGTATCAAACTGACTGCATGTAACCCTAAAAACAGGAGTTCCGGTTTGGGGTTATGTGACCTATAACCAGGAGCTTAACGAATTTTAGTCGCCATTATCATTCGTTCAATTGAACGTCATCAAATGATGACGTCAATATAGCACTCATTCCATATTTGTTTTTAGTTGGTTACAGGCATGTTTGTCTTAACCAATTGGGCATTAAAGTGTATGATTATTTCTTGATGTGTCAATGCATTTACCAAAAGGTGGCCTTTAGTGCCTCGAATAACGCCTTACGACATCACCGAGCGTACTGTAAACGCTTGTAGCCCGTTGTCAAGAATTCCATTAATTATTTTTAGTTCATCAAATAAGATTGTGACCTAAACCTTTGATCTCTTGCCATTAGCGCAACATCCCGTCAACAGGGTGACCATGATAGGAATATTAAATTTATCAGTTTAATAATAAAGTGACCTTCTTACATTTGAAGAGATAAAAATATATTGATAATATTTGCACAATATGTTGATACATTTTAGTACAGTCTCAGATTATGCAAAATGAACTGTTATGCATGTATCTTTCTTTCACAATAAATATCATTACTAGTGAAAATTACTGATAAATACATAACAGTTTTCATCATAAATCTGTATTGCGTTTATTGTTCGTATATATTATTCACCCCGTTGTAGCCAAACTCAATTGCTTGTTTTTATGATTTTGTTTTCAACATTGCCGTGACTTACAGTCTTAACACTTAGTTACGAACATTTAATTCATCTTAGTCCGCTGAATACATTTTATATTTACTGATACATGTTTTTTTTACAATTAATTTAAAATGTTTATTTATTTAACACATAATTATTAAAATTATAAGGCTAATATCCATCCATATACATGTTCTTATATTATATTTTGTTCATTATAACTTTTACGATAGGTTACATATATCAACAGTTTAGTACTTTGGCGTTCAATTACGAAACACTGCTATCAGGTGAAGGCATGTATATATCATACACTGTGCAATTCGTCGTCGGCAACCTGTGGTTTATGACACAATATTTTAAGTAATTGTCTGGATAGCATCTGATCATAAGAGATAATCTGTTTTTGCTTAACAAAGGGAAAATAAACAACGTACTAAACATGCTCAACCAAAAAGTGTCTTTGATAAGTTCAAAGGCTTAAGCCTTATAAAATATTCGTAGTTAAAGTCCACACGTTTAGACCGGACTCGTTTTTTGGTTTGTTTTATTACAAACGTTGGCAAGTTAAACAGTAAGCAAAAAAAAACGGTTTGCGTAGCATATTATTCCTCGATTGATGTTATTTTTAATTAAGTTCATGTGTTGGTGAAGCCAACCGATACTGAGCTCGCTTACAATTAAAAACGATGTTAAATGAAACTTTAGGATTTGTGGAGCTATCGGGTAGTAAGGAAACATAAGATCAACAGCTGGTTTATTAGTTGCTTTTTCTTTTGTATATTAGACGTTGACGGATCGATAGGAAAAGGAAACGACATGGCCTCACCAAGTAAGTCAGGTCAGTTGCATGTGTTTAAAAATGTTTGAATATTGTACGTAGTCATCTTTGATTATCATTAGTACGTTTGCATGAAGATTGTGTGACTGTTATTCGCAGGTTTTATAAATCTCGTCAGTCAAATCAATTGTTTGCGTTCTTAGTTATAAGCTTTCAAATTTTTGTTTGATTTTCAATCGAATTCTGAATCATTCAGATGCCTCTGGATACTAAAAGTTATGTATATTCTTTTTTTTGTTGATCAAGTATCAATGACCGTTTATGCTCTTAAGATACAATACTCGCAGGTTGTTGTAAAGTAATTCAGCGGCTTTTTAACAAGTTTGGTTAAGTTTCACAATAAATTGCTCAACAAATAATATTTTTAAGAAATAAGTTAACATGAAGATCTATTTAAAAACAAAAGCATTAATTATACATTTACAAGAATGTTTCTCCTTTAAATATTGTATTTTTTTCCTAAGATAGTTTGCATAATAAAACAATTGTAGACTGATTTAACTATGAATATTTTGGATCAAACATATTGTTTAAAACTGTTCACACAGGAAAATTTACGTAATAAATCAAAGCGCCGATCTTATTGAACGAGTTTTTCTAGACAACAGATTTAATCAACCGATGCGCTGCAGGTTTGTTCTTAGATATAGGATATACGGCACTCAAGAAATATTATAATGGGATGAGTTTGTGTTACTGTGAAGGTAGTCTTTTATACATGAGGTTAGCGTGTGGCCATGATATTAATTAGTGAAAACATCATTTTGAATGATAAATAATCATAACGAAAAATCAACTTTCCTGAAAAAAAAATTTGCTATCAAATATATATATATATTTTTTTTTATATAATTATATATATATATATATATATATATATATATATATACTTCTTAAAAGTTGACCCAGTATTTGTAAAAAATATTGCACTTTTATACTTTTCCAGAAAACAAATTCATTTATGCGTTGAATAAGACCGAGATCGTGGAAATCGCTGCAAAATTGATGAAATAATGGATGTTCAAAGCGATGCACCATGTTTTCGGGTGATTTCGAGTTGAATACCTTGTTATATATATTTGATGGTGAATTTTTTTTCAGAAAAGTTGATTTTTTCGTTATTTATCATTCAAACTGATGTTTTCACTAATTAATATCACAGCCACACGCTAACCACCTGTGGTCTTTTATATCAGACAAGTGGCCAATGCAAAAAACAGGACACTTATTAAATACATAGAAAATAAAACATTATTGAGGAAGCCGCCTTGGAACGGGCATGTCAAAGCCAAAAATACATTTGACACAGTAAAATATTTTCACTGAAAAGAAATGGCTATAGGTTCATTAGATGACATGTAGCATTGAATTTAACTCCTGCAAAATTGAATTTAACTCCTGCAAAAAGTGTGTTCAAATCATGGCATAGAAATCATAACTAGCCGCACGCAGTGATCACTTGCTATTATAGTTTATACAATTATACAATTTCTACTCTAAAGAGATATGTTTAAAGCTAAACCAATTCGTTTTTGACGGAAAAATAGTGTCCCGTCCATAATGTGTGAAACATCTTTGGAGCAAATAGCCATGTCAACAGCATCACGCATTTATACAATCTTAAACAGCAAAATATATTTTTAATTTCTTGTTTTAAACCACAAGGTCGCGACGTGCAAGGTTTAGTCTTGTTAAAATCGTACAGTGTTCGTTTACAATGTTTGTTCTAATCATCTAGCTGTTAACAACACTGACCACATCTAGGGGATAAGTCAAATAAGTTATGTAGACGTTTTAGCACAATAAGAAGGCGTCTTTATCGCCAAAATGCCCAGCAGTTTAATATTTGGTTTGTAATGTACTGGACCATTGTTTCCAAAACTTCCTAATCCCCGGCGGTCACATTTTTTATATTTAAACTAATATAATGAAGTTTAAAATTGTGCTCATGTGAAACCACAATACTCTGGGCTTTGATAATTAGCTAATAACATGAGATTGAAGTTCTCCACTTAGCTTGTTTTTTTGCACCTGCGTTAAAAAATAAAGAATGCAACGTTACAGAGTTCCACCTCAGTTGAGCACGAACTGCTGCGTCAACTTATTAAACAGAGATGCTTTGTTAAATAAGTTCAAATAGCACCATATCACTAACTTTTTAACTGTTTTCAATAAAAATCCACAATGCCTAGAGCTTAAGTATGTTGCCAGAACCATTTACACAAAGATTGTTCATACTGTGTCACTTTGGAAAAAAGTTAAATGCATTGATACTGAAGACCGGTCTAATTCTTATAAATTGTGCATGACACATACGTATCCAAAGGGCTCAAAATAAGGCCCATAGGTTTAAGTTGGTCATTCGCGGGATGTTCATATATTTTTCTCATACTAGTATATAATAGCAAAAAATGCCCTTTGTGTTCAAAAATGTAAAGAAATTCTTAGTGACTTCGTTACTTATTAGAGATAGTTTCAAAGACATTTAATAGGATGAGTTCAAACTCAATATATGCAAATTAAGTCCACCAGTGTCATTGGTTGTCAGCACGTCGAACATTTCTAAGTATAATTATGGTTCCTTAAACTAAGGTCAGCGTTCCAGTAACAAGTTATACCTGCAGAGTTAGAAAAAAAAACGGTTTTATATATATTACAACTTAGAAATATAAAATATAAAGGGCCTCCTAGCGTTCCAATCAGCCAAATAATTGTAAACGGAATAAGATCGGGTCATTGTAATTTTAGAAGGCCCTTAGTGGTCTTCGCTATTTCACAGAAGTTCAGAAATACGCAAATATTATTACACAGACTATGAAGATACTGAATTGCAACATTTGAACAGTGCACTACAAAATTATGTTTTCCATATTTTTTTATTTGAAGAAGAAGCTGTTAAAATTTACGAACTTTCAGTACAGTAAACAATGGTAAATGTTATTATTAACTGAATGTAAAACGCATCGTACAATACAATTGTATTATTGTAACAGAATCCAGTGTGTCTGGGTCCAAAAAGGCGGAGTCTGGTGAACCCAATACGATCAAAATAGGACTATTGAGCGTCAAAACGGTAATATGACATTTAATAAACAAAATGACGATACATGAGAAAACATGTGTATGGTCTTTTATTAAACCAACACTATCAGTAGACAGGGATGTTGGCTGCATGTGTATAGGATTAACTTTGCCGTGTTTGTGTGTCAGTGTCCCCATCATTTGATCGCTTTTCCATTATCTCTGTATTCTGTCAGTATCTCCGTCTATTGATCGCTCTTCTTTTATCTTGTTATTCTGTCAGTATATCCGTCTAATGAATGCCCTTTCTATTGTTTTGTTAGCCTGTCAGTATCTCCGTCGATTGGTCGCTGTTTCCCGAAACTTGTTCAGAATGTAAATTCCCCATGTATTAAATGCGTGGAAACAACTTGAGGTGGTGTTTTGCACGCAAGTTCTTGTGGCTACCTTAAACTTTATTGTCATATTTGGAAGTCGAAGGATTTGCTTTAAAGGGACCTTTTCTCAGATTTTGGTATGTATTTAAGATTGCCATTTAATGATTTAAATTAATAAATTTAAACAATGGGACTTAATAGCTCCAGTAGAAAACAAGAAAACAATTAAAGAAAAGACAAAGTAATATAAAAATGGGCCCCAATCAATAACCCTTGGAGTAAAAGTTACGTAAACCAATTGGCTGTCTTTTCTCATACAGGTAGTTGTGGACTTCATATTTCATAGAATCAATTCCCGCAGTGTCACACAATGTAACAATAAAAACAGAACTCTCCAAATTATTAAATCGTTTTGCGTTTGTAAGGCTTTATAATATTCAGGTTTTTATATTGTCAATGCATGTAGATGCATGTAATGGATATTTTGGAGCATATTAAAGGTTCAGTATTACTTTTTTCTCGCACAAATCATGACTAAAACGAAAATAAATTTGCGAACCTGAAACAATTTTTTTTTCAATTTTCTCATTTTACCAACACGTGAAAAGGTCCCTTAATTTAAATCTTGGTTTAAACTGTTTAAATACTCCGGAACAATAGTTAACTAAATACAATTTGTTGTCAAAGACAGGAAAGACATTGCTACTGTCAATGTTACACTTTGAGGTTAAATGTCCAAGTGCTGCTGTTAATAGCCATTATGGGGCTCTTGTTTTCTATCATTGTACTAATATTTCAAAGGCTTGAACTAACTCTGCACAAATATTAACCCATAAGATGTCTCGCAAAATAACGACATTGATACATTAAACTTCTGAGTTTACTCTGAGGTCAAACGTAGAAATGCAACCGTTTTAAGCAGAAAATAAACATTCTTGCTCTATAACTTGATCATGCATTGGCCAATCTCAATATAAAATGACAATTAACCTTTATGACACGGTTTATTGCACACAAGAAACACTTTGTATTGATGAAGAATGTTATTGATAGCTATAGAAAGACCCCGCAACAAACTCATGATATCATAATTACTTCCTAGTAGTAGGTTATACGATTTTCAAAAAAATGTTTCTTTATATCTGACTCAATAGTGCAATAGGTTTTTGCAATCACATACATTCCTTTAAGTTAAACAACTTTGAAAATCATCATGCCAATGGCAACTGGTTTTCAAAAAGTATTTGATAGACATACATGATGTACCCAATCTATTTCAATTATTATCGACGCGTTGAAAATAAGTTTTTTTTATTGTTTTTTTCTTTTTTGATAACTTTAATATTTATCTAGTAACAGACAGCTAGTTTAGTTCGAACAATAACGTTACTTACATGTTTATTGCGTGACACTTGTAAAAACTTCTCGGCGTTTTAGTTGTGAAATAGGAACTCGCAGGCTCTCATTGGCATGGTGTTTTGATGTTCATGTTTATAAAGCATGGTATAAGATTCTCAGTTTATTTTCAGACACCAGGCCGCGTTGAAGTCAGTGGGGATCCGGAGACCATGAAGAACATCATTGTCGAACAGGTTGGATTGAATATACAGATTAAATCTAAGTAGCCTGCAATTGTTTCCTCATAATGACTTTAACATGGGCTGTGGTGGTAAATTTGAATTTGCGTTAATTCCATTAGTGTCTTCATTATTAACTAATCGTTGATAAACGAAACGGTAGCGTTTGCCCGTCTGGTAAATGGTTTGTTGATTTTATATTAGTTGCACCTATGACATTTAATTTGGTCAATCGATCAGATTGATTAAGGATTGATGCCAAATTCAGAGCAATCATTTTGATTACCTTGTTAATAAAGCATAGTTTAAGTTTCCCTCTTTATTTTCAGACACCTCGCGGCGTTGTAATCGGTGTGAATCCGGGCACCAACACCAAATAACTTGTCAAAAATGATGAAGAGAATTATACTACAGTAGCCTGGAATATATCATTTAAATCAATTGAACATACTTCTGCGTATAACTTTTTATTGATCAAAAAGCTTTTTTCCAATCATTTATGGATTGTTTGTTGTGGTACAAGAGCTAAAAACAAGTGTTTCGTTGTGGACTATGTTTTTTTAGCTCATTTGTAAACAACGTACATATGGTGATCCTTTGGGATCGACTCTTGTTCATCTCATTAGTGCGACGTGCGTAAACTTTTCAATCACACGGTATTTCATTCTAAACCGCTGGTAACATAAAAACTTACAGGAATGTTCCGTGAGTATTCATCTGTTATTAAACTCGTTCCGGTAAGCTGCTAAAATATGTCAAAAGAGACAAAAGTATAAACCCAAGGATTTGAAATAGAATAAAATAAAACTATTTTCCCTGAAACAACATTGTTTTTTTTTGTTTTACATCGTATTGTGGCCCTTTGCTAAGGTTGTATTCCAATCATGCTCCTGGAGTTATAACAAGCAACGCCCAAGAGGACATATTATTTATACAGACTATAAAAAGTCTTCTTCTTTTAAGCCGAAACGATAAGATATTAAGAAGTTGATGTGTAATATTATATTTAAGTTTGTACCTCTACTGATTGTTTCCAAACACTCTTGGGGTCGAAATTGGCAAAGCCCCTGGGGTAACATGATTTATATAGACTTATTTGAAAAACAAATCTATGTTGACCCTCCCCCCTCCCTGATTTATGTGTAATCAGATAGTGGTGCTTTTCGCGCCACTGTGGTCTATTACAAAAACGCCCCATGGTCATACGATTTATAGAAACTATTACAGTGAGAAAACTCATGTTTTAAAGAGCAAAGTCATGAGGCGTAATATTTGGCTTGAAACATCCTCTATTGTTCTTTCACGCAATTACATTGCAAATAACGTCCCTCGGGGTAAAAATTGTCTTTGTCTGGGTATGAAGTGTGTTATGTAAACTCTGCAACCACTTTGATATTTGGTTTGGGAAATTGTGGTCCTCTAAAAAGGTTCTTGAAATCATGTCCTTGGGTTCGTAACTGGCCATCCTCTATTAGTCAGGCGAGCGATGTAAGACCCTGTTGGTTATCTTTTTTCTAAATATTTTTACTTTATACAATTATATTTAAATATATTGTTATTTGATATTTCAAATTCATATTTTGTATATGAACAGACAGAACTATTTGACATGTTTTTCTTATGAATTGATTCATAAAACTGAACTTTTCTTACATAATGCCTTATTTTGGAAAAAGGACGTAGCTCTTGCACATAAAAACAATATATAAAAAGTTGACAAGACACATCTACATATCCTATACAATATGTATTTGAAAAACAAAGTCGTGAAATTGTTCGTTCTTAACTATACTTTTTAAGACTTTTAAAGTATATTTATAAAAATAGGTAGTACTATTCTTCGTTCTTAACCGTACTTAATAAGACTTGTTAAGTATACTTTCCTGATAAAATGTTTTCTTTTCAAATGTGCCTAATAGTGTGCTAGTTGAATGAATGTGTATCAATTTTGACAAGGAAGAAAACCTACTGATTGGTTGCGATACATGTAGGTAATAATAAGATAATAAAAACAATTGTTTTACTAACTAGTTATTGAACTCATTTTTTCTTTTTGTTTCCTTTTTTTACATGTCAGTTAAATAAAACATCTTAGCAAAATTTTGTTAGTGATATGTGCCCGTCCTTTTCTATGTTTAAACGAGATTTTGATTTATATAACATTCTTTGTATGTTTTTGACTAAGAGTTCTGTTCATGAATTTTCATGTTTTTTACATGGTAACACAAACTATAAAAGTAACACTTCATTATAACATCAAATTGCTTCAACCAGTGATTTGTACGAAAATCTAGTTTTACCAACATACATTTGAAAGTGGAACTCATAAAGTTATTTTGCAGATAATGGGAGAAGAAGACATCCCAGGCTCACATTTTGAAAAAAGGTGAGTTTTTATTATGACCGAAATGCTGCAAGGTAATCTTTAAACCCTGGACAAAGTTACATTATGCTTGCTATAAGGTTACATCAATTAATTTCCTTCTATATTACATATAAAATAGTTGAAGTTCGATATCAATTTGTACCATGATCAAGCGCATACCCATTATATCACCATGCATCATTGGAAAGATAAATGCATAATCTTTTGAACAAAAATGCATGTCATTAAATTCTATACGTGCTTACTCAAAATATTTACCTTAGAATAGGCAAACCGGTTTTGATATCTGTGCAGACAACAATTTTGGCTCAAATAGTATGACCTACTTTCAAAGCCGGGAACCATCAACACAAAAAGTAGAGCACAAAAATGGCTTATTTTCTTATTGCTTACAAATATACCGTCAAGTTGATACCAAAACTAACCATTTGCAATGTATTTTAAAAATCCTAGGCAGCATGCACTCAACAATGTGTGCTAAGTATCAAACTGACTGCAAGTAACCCTAAAAACAGGAGTTCCGGTTTGGGGTTATGTGACCTATAATGCTGGGTGGGGAAAATATTGATCCTAGGTTCGATATGGTTATCATAAAATACGGCTTTTTGCAGAGGTACCTTTCGTCGCATACGATATATATGTGAACAAAATGCATGTTGTGACATATACCCCGTTTGTCAGAACATACAGTATGGAATATGGATGTTGTTTTGATAGGGAAATGCAGCAGCTAAGATGTTTGTCTTAGATAAAAACGCATAGGTTTTGCTGGCAATTTTCAAAATTGTTATATATTGTCCTCATTCAGAATGTTTTGGTTACATTTATGCCAAATAATTATAAATTTATGATAATCGAGAACATAATAAGAATTAGAATTCTCTTGCTTTGATGACAAATTTATATAAAAAATCTCATAGACTTAATGGCCAGTTAATTCCAGGTCACTGAAGCTATACATTAATTTTAAATAAAATGCTGAATCTCTTCAGTAATGATTGAATTAGTTTGCTGAAAGTGTTAGTGTATGCAGCTTAGATACGGCTCTAGCGTAGGTTTGCTTTTGGCGCAAGTCGGGTCAATCTTAAAGCTATGAAACTAGAAAAACTGTTTACACTTACAAACTTGAGATCGGTTAGGTTCTTTATGTAACTTTGTACGTAGGTAAAATACTTTCCCATTTGACATATCTAATTTGGGGAAAAATTAAGTTTCTAAAATAGAACACAAAAGTTTAGATCGAAGTATTTGGCTGTTATGTTTTTTGTATGTAGCTTACGTGCAGACCTTGTCTATTGGACAAGGCACTTGTGAATAAAAAAAATAAACATTGTTTCCGCTCTGAGACTTTAACTAAGGATGGAGATATTGCTTTCATTTTTTTGTAATTAGCGCGCCAAACGGGATAGGACAGTTAATTAAACAAAATTAATCGAGAAAACGTTGAAACATCTCGTTTGTGGCATTATCACATTTTTGTTGTTTATTTCATTTTATGTTCTGGTTTATATGTGCATATTAATAAGTAAATACTAACGAATTACAACTTCAACTATATTTTTGAGTTGTTTAAATATTGCAACGAAAAGAAAATATACGTTATACTATAGGCGGTAGAAAAATTGAGCGTGTCGTTTGGTGGTCGTTTTTCAAAGTTTAAACAATGTCATTGAACATTTGATATCGCCATGTAGTTTATTCTATAAGTGTTTTAATTATTGCTAACACTTTTTCCTTATTTATGTTGGTTCTTTTCACAGAAGGAATATGCTAAGGTGCATATATTTGAATTGACGCATTGCCCAGTAATATGTATATTTGAAAACGTTATGATGTTATTTTTTTGTTTGCAAGTTATCAATTTCCGAACAGTCGCGCAAATAATACCAGCAATTGACTCAACAAACCCAAACAAATATTATAAAAACTGATGTCACCGCATTGCAAAGAATTGAGGGGTAAAATTGACTGTATGAAGCCTTACAATAGGGCTATTGTCATTCACTGAACATTTACGTGCAAATCATATTAAACTTCACCGCCATTAAAAAAAAGACGAAATAAAGCGATGCAGGAGTTAAATTTCATTAAAATGTATTTCGCTATTCTGATATTGCCGTTTAATTATCCAGACAGGTTTTATAGGGCCTTTAACCAGAATGTTAAGTTGGTGGCGCAGAGGAATTCTAGCGAAGGGTTCACCGTCAGGTGTAGTACTGTGTATACGCTAGTAGTGACCACGACATGTTTCAAAATGTTAAAGGAAATTATTAATTAAACGCCGTTTATGACTGAAGCATTGTTTTCACTTTTCTTGCGTATGCGGGCTTTAAGATTAAGGTTTATGACTAGAGAGGAGCTTTGATAATATACACTGCTTTGGATGAAATCTTATTTCGATTTCGAGGCTTTTTTTAAATATATAGTGTTTTGCACTTCACTTGGAGACACTTCTAACGCATCACTTAATCATATCAATATAGCTCCCTTAATTTTGATCGGATTGTCTTGAAATTTGGACCAATAATAATTCAACACATATCTGATAACTCCTGAAAATTTAATTGAAATTGAAAAACAACAAAATGTAAAACTTAACAAATTAAAAACGTCACTTCAAAAGTCAAATTCGCAGACTCGTACAACGTTAAATAATAACAATGTGAAAATAAAACGCATAAACTTACACGTCGTAATAACTGACCGGCTTGCAACATGCCGATTGAGCAATTTCGCTCGTGAATATTCATACGAACCATAATGTTTTTCTTAAATTAATGTTATGTTCTTCTTGTGTAAAAACTTACCTTGAATTATGAAATTGAAATTAAATTGGAATCAAATGTATATCGCCTTTTACTACACTTGTTGATTTTTCTAACGCAACACTTTTAAAACTTACATATCTCAGTAATGAGTAAATATTTTTATTTAAAATTGCACATGTGATCATTTGACTACAGTATGTGCAAGCTAACAATAAAATCATTCATCCGTGACGATCGGCCGCTTTAGCAAGTGGGAAAGGTAGCCTGTAAAATGTAAAGTGCGCGATTGCGCTCCTGAATATTTATACGAGCTATATTGTTTTGTAAATTAACTTTGTTTTCCTTATGTAAGAACCCACCTAAAATAATTAAATTGAAATAAGACTAGAATTAATTCGCGTTTCAACATTTTCACGTGCAAAAATATAGAACTACACCTACCCCACGTGCTAAAGCGTACAATCGTCACGGATGAATGATTTTATCGTGAGCTTGCAAAGAACGTATGTAAAAATTTAAATCAATATCTTTACTCGTAACTGAGATATTCAAGATTGAAAAGTGATGCGTTAGAAGTTTCTCCAAGTGTATATAATCTTTAGCTTGCTTGTTAAAATTCGGTTTATACATGTATTCTAAACATTGGTCGTACAAGACATCTGATTCGTGCTCTCCTAATCTCATCCTGAATATATACATTTACCAAGTGCAAAAAGTTAATAGGCCGCCAAAACGTATGCATCATTTGAATGTTCTGTACTAATAGCGGACAAAGTTTTAAAAGCAACACAGAAAGCTCGTTTGGTATAATAAGTTTCGGATGCAAGTCAAAAAATAACAATCTGCTTACATCGGCTAATTTGCAAATGACAAATCGAAGAAAAAAAGGAAGATACACGTCCTTTGCATTTTTATCAATTTTGCACAACAATTGCGAATTTGAGAGATATCTGTAGGTATTTTACGAGATTCAGGTTTGTAAACACAAATGCCTTGCGTTTAAGCACGAGCATCACGATCGATGACAAGTGACTAATCGTGTTTGTTTTTTTACATTTCAGGCTAGGATAAGGTATGATGCGTGCTCTTGCCTTATGGCGCGATACTTAGCGCTCGATTGCGATCTGTTATCGATTTAACAATTACAATTGCAGAACCTGACACGGTCTGAGCCTCAATTAAGATTCGATTATGTATGGTACGTTGGGAGTGTTTTGAATTGTTTCACGATTGGGGATCGATTCGCGGGATCAACGTGATCAGGTTCTACAAATTAGTATGTTCTTGTACGAGGTAATACAAAAACTTATGTTTATAAACAATCAATGCGTTCTGTTGCGATTGGATACGACTATGGTTGCCATATCTTTCACTATTAAATCGATTGTTTCACGATGATTGCCACGACAGGAGTCGAATGATATTAATACGGAATGATTGACTAGCATCTTCATTTATTCGTAATATTGAAGTAGATTGAACCGGAACGCGAAGTCTTTATCTATAGTCTAAATCGCAAAGATTTGTAAATACGACTATAAAAAGGATTGTCGCTCTTTATGACAATACACTACGATTTAATACGAAGACACCGATGTTCAATCAATTAGTCGCATTCGTTGGAGTATCACCCAACCAATTAACAAATTTCCACGATAAACACGATTGAAAAAAATTATTTCAAGATCTGACAATACACGTTAAGATATGATACGATGGCCACGAAATAGACAATTAAAATTGATTTTGACTTAAATTGTAATTTTATCAACGTAGCTGGTAAATTAAGCATTGTCCACTATTTGACAGTGACTATCATTGTGGCATTTCTGTTATTTCCTTATGAACAATAGGATTAATTAAATGTCAATATCATCATTGTTGAAGTTCATTATTAATGTCTAAGCATTATTTACGTTATAAAGATAACATTATCATTGGTCATCATCATCATCATCATCATCATCATCATCATAATCATCATCGTCATCATCATCATCATCATCATCATCATCATCATCATCATCACAATCAGTATGTTCAGTATGTTCAGTTTCATAATCATCTAAATTATCGAATGTCCTTTGTAAATTAATTATAGAGGATGTGGTGTTTAGTGGACTATGAATGTTATCAAGATTAATCCTGATCTACAGATATTGATCAAACCATGGATGACCATTTCACTAGGGAATCAGTATAAACCGCATGTTCCACAGACCATGACTCGTGTAAAATCCTTGTCTTAAGAATTATGGTCAAACCATAGATGACCATGGTACTAGGGCATAATTACAAACCACATGCACTACGGACCGTGATTTATGTATAATCCTGGTTTTAAGAATAATGGTCAAACCGTTAATGACCAGGCTACCAAGGCTGCAATAAACCACATGGCCTTTGAACTTATTTGACAATGGTATTTTTACATGGGACTTATTGAGATGACCATGGTCAACAGGGCTTCTGTAAGGTTAAACCGCAGCATGAAACATAGTTAAACAGCATAAAACAGTATTTAAGGTTAACAATTGTTTGGAAAGCATGGTTTACACTTTTATAACAGGTTCAACTATATGAAGACTGCGTGTTTGTTTAATAAAGTTGTGGATTTACGGCCCATTTATAAACGGAGATCGGAAAAACTTTGTTAAACCAAACTTTTGCAAACTTAAGTACCTTTGTTCCTTTCAAATACTCAAGTTTATGATCGAGATAAAATGCTTCTTTGTGATCATTTATTGATGTTGTTGTTTATTTAAATATTCCCATTTCTTTCATTGATAATATTTGCTCAAAATAGCCTTTACCATTAGATCTTTTCATGTTCCCATGTTTGTATTTTTGTTTTTCCCCATGTCAACACTGAATTTTGTGGTATTTAAAAAATGAAGTTTTTCACAATGTTATTGTTTTTCCAAATTGATTTTTTAAATTCTATAATACAAATGAACGGCAATCAGTACACATACTTTTACAATGCCTAAAATCGATACCTAAACATAAACAAACGTACAAACATTTTTCAAAATCCCATTCAGAAGATAGGTGAAAAATCCCGTTGGTCACAAGCCCGAAATATGCTTATTAATTTCATAGTGTTAAAACGCATTTTGAAGCAAAAACAATTAATTATTAATAAAAAAACACTGTTATCGCATAATTGATCTAAAGGGTCAAATCTTAAAGGAAAAGGGTACTCAAGTTTGCGAAATTTCGGTTTCGCAAAGTTTTCCCGGTAGCCGTTTTTTGTGCGGTATGTAACGGCATATTTAATACAGGCTAGTTTATAACAACAGATGCAATACTGTCGTAATTTCAAGATGAATGTCTTGTGATAGTATACTGTTGTTTCCTGAGATGCACACCGTTCAACTACTCTCTTACTACGGTAGAAATGATCAATAGCTAATAACCGAATTCGTATTTAGATGCTCATGTTTACACTATTAAAATTCTATAAATTATAACAAACGCTCAATTTTTCTCTTTGTTTGTATTGATTTTTTTTTCATAATACACGATGTTTATCCACCCAACTACATTTTTTTTCAATTATCCATTTTAACCAGTCTGTAAACATGTAATCAGATAACACAATGGTTTCCTACTGGGAACTATAATATATGTTTATATACATACAAACCATGTGGGCTTGGCTTAAATGTAAGAATATTATATAAAACAATACAAGAATGGACTCGTTAACCATGCCAGTTTTTTCAACATTCTTTTATACAACATTATAAATTGATTTTTCTTTATACATGGAACAAAACTTTATTGTTATCTTTAACAGAATCTTAATCAAACAAAAATTGACAGACATGTTTTGTGCTATTGAACATATTAATTTCGTTGATTTTTGTAATAATCATACCATTACATGAGAAATGTAATTCATAAAACTGTATATTACTGATATATAACTTCATTATTTAAAACAGACAGAAGAAACAACAAGCCCACCCCACCCCCCTAAACTTCGTTTGTGGGGGTATAATTATAACTAAAATGACTTTTTCAGACAATAGTCGCGTTTAAACACATTAATAACAATTAGGTAATAAAATATGGACCCTAAATAACTAACTGGAAAATGGTAGGCGCAATTTAAAACTCCAACATTGAAAGGGACAGTAAAAAAAATCTTTTTTAAATATAAACATGAGTACAAATATTTTTTATCTTTAAATATGGTCATTTATCTCCCATATTATGCATCTCAAAGACAGATATTCACAATTTAGCATATGTAAATTCCTGAAAATATTCCAAACAACCTCAAATAGCATACATATATATTGCTTTCTTTCACAGTCAATGGATCTTCTATTGTTAACCACATATTCTTACATACAAATCATACAATAAAATCAATAAGGAATCATCAGTGTCCATGCCTAGAAATCTGATAGGCCTTCCTGGCTTTCAGGAACATTATTAAGAAAGTTCCTGAGAGAAAAGTTAACAAAATTCTTATCAGTAACAATTAGTCAAATGTTTGTGAAGATAGGCCAGAAAATATAGAAAAAAAAGCTGGCAATGAACAAAACTCGGACATATGAGGGACCATGATAATCATGATTATCTTTTTGCCGCCTGATATCAGAGTAAATAGAAAAGCTTATAAACTGGTTTTACATATGTGATATATGTAACAAACAAAAGTATGCACAAAATAAGGTCCACACATAGTTCATGGCACTGTTTTATAAATAAAAAGATTTTCCTACCATGCTGGTATGCAATCTAAATATAAAATCAATACAAGCACAAAAATAACAGCCCTATTCAATAACAACTACATTTAAAATACATGAATACTATGGATTTAATATCAACCTCATCCCAAATAAACTGTGTGTTTAATGGAGACCAATTACACGCAACACTGAACATAGAATCATAGACATAAAACATAACACCCAAAAGACACAACACAACTAATGCAATACTATTGTATGTTTATTATTATGGATAGGAAATAAAACAAAAAAAATCTGCTTACTTTCTATACATCAAATACAATATTCTGTAAATTATGCATGTTCATTTGAGATACCTCGAGTCTTTCAAACATATATTATTACATTATACTCTAAAAAACTGATGGTTGAAAGCACAGTCTAGGTCCTCGAAAAGGGTTTGATCAAACTGTAGCTACACATGTAAATAGAGATGTCTTTACAACAAGCCAGAGGCTTACAACCAACTTTTAACAATTAATAACACACATAAATCTCAAGAACAATCTCTGGCAATTTATATAGGTTACAATATACTAAATCTTTTTGAATGCAATGCTTTACTCTCTAAAAACATGAACTTCATTTATAAGAAGACACAATGCTCTGTAGGGGCACTTGCCATGACTTTATTTTAGAATGTTTCTTTGTGCATGTGGTAGGGAAAACATTGATGTTTAACAGAAATTCACTCATTTGCTTTAAGGTTGGAGACTACATGAGACTTTGACAGATGGCGGGAAACTCTCATCCACTGGTAGAAAGCCGGTAAATAGATGGCTGTAAAACAGTGACCGCTGATTCGTGTTGAGTTCTTTCTTGCAAAACGCATGACCTATCTTTTTTATTGTTTAAATCAACTCGGCTTGGAGTGCTCTTTAAGAAAAGGTATGGGTATGAGGGTGTCTATGCGCAAAAGTTTGACTTTATTTTGTGTTAAAGTTATTGCTTTCACATTTAATTTGTGTAGGAAATCTTTTTGTATATTGTGACCTATAGATGGTTCCCTATTGAGAAGTCTGTTAGATCAGAGTAACCTCCCTTCCATAATGACAGTCTCCATGACGACAGTCTATTCCAGCTCAACCAAGATGTCTCCCTCATCAACTGTGTCCCCCATTTTGTAGTTAACTTTCTTAATCTAAACAGAAGAATATGAAACAAAGTTTAATTTACTGGCATCTTCTTATGTAACATGTCACTCACATATTGCATTTTATTTCTAAACCAACTTTCTACACACAGCCTGTCCACACCGACTTTTAATGACTAGTGTCAAACTTACATACTGACAACATTCAGAGATTATTTCAATCTACAGTCTGAAAACACTACAAATTTACGCCATATCAACATAATGATAACACTAAAATATTTACGTTAAATCCACAGACTGACACCACTGGGAGACTTGTCTATCCGTTGTATTGGCCATCTTAATGAATACATACGAATTTTGGAAGTGAACAAGAGCTGTGTTCGTAAAACACAAAGCCCCCTACTGAGCCGCTTTGAAGCCATATATTTTACCTTGGACCTTGAAGGATGACCTTGAACTTTCACTTCTCAAAATGTGCAGCTCCATGAGATACGCATGCATGCCAAATATGGAGTTGCTATCTTTAATATTGCAAAATTTTACTTTTGACCTTGACCTTGAAGGATGACCTTGACCTTTCACCACACAAAATAGGCAGCTCCATGATATACCCATTCATGCCAAATATCGAGTTGCTATCTTTAACATTGCAAAATTTGACCTTGAAGGATGACCTTGACCTTTCACCACTCAAAATGTGCAGCTCCATGAGATACACATGCATGCCAATTATCAAGTTGCTATCTTCAATATTGCAAAATTTTGACCTTTGACCTTGACCTTGAAGGATGACCTTGACTTTGACCTTTCACCACTCATGTGCAGTTCCATGTGATATGCATGCATGCCAAATATCAAGATGATATCTTTAATATTGCAAAATTTGACCTTTGACCTTGAAGGATGACCTTGACCTTTTACCACTCAAATTGTGCAGCTCCATGAGAAACGCATGAATGGCAAATACTGAGTTGCTATTTTGAATATTGCAAAATTTGACCTTTGACCTTGACTTTGAAAATGACCTTGACCAATCACCACTCAAATTGTGCAGCTCCATGAGATATGCATGAATGCCACAAGTTGCTATCTTATATATTGCAAAATTTGACCTTTGACCTTGACCTTGAAGGATGACCTTGACCTTTCACCACTCAAAATGTGTAGCTCCATGAGATACACATGCATGCCAAATATTAAGTTACTATCTTCCAAATTGCAAAATTTGACTTTTGACCTTGACCTTTGACCTTGAATGATGACCTTGACCTTAATTATTCACCACTCAAAATGTGCAACTCCATGAGATACACATGCATGCCAAATATTAAGTTGTTATCTTCAATATTGCAAAAGTTATGGGCAATGTTAAAGTTTCAGGTGGACGGACGGACGGATAGACTGACTGACGAACAGACAGTCGAACAGTTCAAAAACTATATGCCACCCTTCAGGGGCATAAAAAAGTTATGGCGAAAGTTAAAGTTTTTAGACGGACAGACAGATGCCATATATTTGACTGTTGACCTTGAAGGATGACCTTGACCTTTCACCTTTCAAAATGTGCTGCTCCATGAAATACACATGCATGCCAAATATCAAGTTGCTATCTTCAATATTGAAAAAGTGATGGCGAATGTTAAAGCTTTCGGACGGACAGACGCCATATATTTGACATTTGACCTTGAAGGATGACCTTCACCTTCACCTTTCACTTCTCAAAATGTGCTGCTCCATGAGATATACATGCATGCCAAATATCAAGTTGCTATCTTCAATATTGAAAAAGTTATGGCCAATGTTAAAGTTTTTGGATGGACAGACAGACACTATTTATTTGACATTTGACCTTGAAGGATGACCTTGACCTTCACTTTTCACCACTCAAAATGTGCAGCTCCATGAGATGCACAGGAATGCCAAATATCAAATTGCTATGTTCAATATTAAAAAAGTAATGGCCATTTAAGATTTCGGACGGACGGACAGACTGACACACTGACTGACTGACTAGACTTACTAACTGACGGACTGACAGACAGTTCAACTGCTATATGCCACCCTACCGGGGGCATAAAAAATACAAAAACATGCATGTGTTTTCTTGGACATAACAACGAAATCTACATTTAAATCTGCAATGTTTGTCAAAAAACTTGCTAGACTAAGCTCCCTGTAGTAATCTGTTTCATGGATAATTGTCTCATAGCCTCAGCCCTTCTGATTGGTTGCTAAGATTTGTTACCATGAGCATGTGCTTGTTATAAACAAGAGCTGTCACCATAGGATTACTTATGCCCCCTATGAACGCTTGATAGAAGTTATGAGCATTTTTTTAAACCTAAACGCAGATTTCGAAACCTAAACGCGGACCCTAAGTTCAAGGTCAAGGTCACAAGGGTCAAAATTTGTGTGCGTTTGGAAAGGCCTTGTCCATATACACATGCATACCAAATATGAAGGTTATATCTCAAGGGACATAGAAGTTATGAGCATTTTTCAAAACCTACACGCAGATTCCAAAACCTAAACGCGGACCCTAACTTCAAGGTCCAGGTCACAGTGGTCAAAATTTGTGTGTGTATGGAAAGGCCTTGTCCATATACACATGCATACCAAATATGAAGGTTATATCTCAAGGGACATAGAAGTTATGAGCATTTTTCGAAACCTAAACGCAGCTTTCGAAACCTAAACGGGGACCCTAACTTCAAGGTCAAGGTCACAGGGGAAAAAAAAATTGTGCATATGGAAAGGCCTTGTCCATATACACATGCATACCAAATATGAAGGTTATATCTCAAGGGACATAGAAGTTATGAGCATTTTTTGAAACCTAAACACAGATTTCGAAACCTAAAAGCGGACCCTAACTTCAAGGTCCAGGTCACAGTGGTCAAAATTTGTGTGTGTATGGAAAGGCCTTGTCCATATACACATGCATACCAAATATGAAGGTTATATCTCAAGGGACATAGAAGTTATGAGCATTTTTCGAAACCTAAACGCAGCTTTCGAAACCTAAACGGGGACCCTAACTTCAAGGTCAAGGTCACAGGGGAAAAAAAATTGTGCATATGGAAAGGCCTTGTCCATATACACATGCATACCAAATATGAAGGTTATATCTCAAGGGACATAGAAGTTATGAGCATTTTTTGAAACCTAAACACAGATTTCGAAACCTAAAAGCGGACCCTAAGTTCAAGGTCAAGGTCACAGGGGTCAAAATGTGTATGCGTATAGAAAGGCCTTGTCCATAAACACATGCATACCAAATATGAAGGTTACATCTCAAGGGACATAGAAGTTATGAGCATTTTTTGAAACATCAACCCAAAGTGTGACGGAAAGACGGACAGACAGACAGACGGACAGTCCGATCACTATATGCCCCCTTTTCTTCGAAAGGGGGCATAAAAAGTCACTTAATGGAAAAACGAAACTCTTGGTCATGGGGTTCTTAAAATATTTTTACATTCTATTAAAAGATAAGGTGCATATAACATATTTGACTAGAAATGGCGCGGCAGAGGCCGACGCGTATCCCCACGCCGCATGTTTGATCCAGGGGCGCCCCAAGGTTGGTAAAATTGTTGTAAAAGGCAATTTTGGGTGGGTGTGGCCTATGTGGGCAGGGCGCCCCAGGGTTGGTAATGGGGCCATGCATAGCTGAGATTGACCCTATTGTCATAAGAGAGGTTCAGTATCAATTTGAAGTGAATCGGTGTAAAAATTAAGAAATTATAGTAAAAGGCAATTTTGGGTGGGCGTGACCTATGTGGGTGGGGTGCCCTAGGGTTGGTAATTGGGCCATGCATAGCTGAGATTGACCGTATTGTCATAAGAGATGTTCAGTATCAATTTGAAGTGAATCGGTGTAGAAATGAAGAAATTATAGAAAAAGGCAATTTTGGGTGGGCGTGGCCTATGTGGGCGGAGTGCCCTAGGGTTGGTAATGGGGACATGCATAGCTGAGATTGACCGTATTGTCATAAGAGATTTTCAGTATCAATTTGAAGTGAATCGGTGTAGAAATGAAGAAATAATAGTAAAAGGCAATTTTGGGTGAGCCGGGGCGCCCCATAGTTGGTAATGGGGCCATGCATAGTTGAGATTGACCGTATTGTCATAAGAGAGGCTCAGTATCAATTTGAAGTAAATCGGTGCAGAAATGAAGAAGTTAATGTAAAATAACATAAAAAAATGAGTGAAAATCTCTGACCCTGCCCCGCCCCAACCCCCATAACTTTTGACCCAGGGGTCAGATCAAAATTCCGTCACTGTCACCGTCGCACATATGCTCATAGCTACCATGTATGTATGTTTCAAGCTAGGAGGAGCAAGGTGGCCAGGACGGACGGACGGACAGATGCACATCACCACAATATCCCCACTTTTTCTCTAAAAAAGTCATGGGTTACCTTGCATGTCTAAGGTTACCTTGCCAGTAAAAGGTTACTTTGTATGTCATAGGTTACCTTGCCAGTCTTAGGTTACCCTGAAAGTCTTAGGTTACCTTGCCAGTCAAAGGCTACCTTTCCAGTCAAATGTTACCTTCCATGTCTTAGGTAACCTTGCAAGTCTTAGGTTACCTTGCCATTCAAAGGTTACCTTGCAAGTCAAATGTGTCCTTGCATGTCTTAGGTTACCTTGCAAGTCTTAGTTTTCCTGGCCAGTCAAAGGTTAATTGCATGTCTTGGGTTACCTTACAAGTCTTAGGTTACCTTGAAAGTAAAAGGTTACCTTGCAAGACTAAGGTTTCCTTGCCAGTCAAAGGTTACCGTGCATGTCTTCTTTCCTTGCAAGTCTGAGGTTTCATTTCAAGTCTTAGGGTACCTTTGGTTATGCTGCAACTCTTAGGTTATGTTGCAAGTCTTAGGTTAGGTTCTTTGGTTACCTAAATAACCTTGCAAGCCTTTGATAACCTAGGTAACCTTGTAAGTCTAAGATGACCTTGGTAACCTTGCAAGTCTTAAATGACCTTGGTATTCTTGCACTTCTTAGATTACCTTGTAAGTCTTAGCTTACTTTTCCAGTCTGAGCTTACTTTAAAAACGTCAGTTAAACATTTTATTAATAGCTCACCTTGCCACTCTTGGCCACTACAAGGCTGTTCTGCATCTTCATTGCCTCAAGCACAGCCACCTCCTGACCTTCCGCCACACTGTCACCCACACTGACACTGACTGACTTGAGCACACCGGGCATTGGAGCCAACACGACAGTGGACGTGTCCAGGGTCACCTTCTCTGGCATGTAGTCATTCAGCTGGGCCACTTGCTCATCCATGATTGAGATCGGGAACTGAGAATAAAAGTTCGATTGTTATTGTTATCAGCTTGTGTTGCGAACTTTTTTTCTTTCAAAGTGAGAGCTGAACAGAATGAAATTACCTCATGCAAATATGAGAAATAACTGTACAAATGTTCTACTATAGGGATTGTGAACTGGGAATGAGGGTTCAGTTGGATTTCATTTGCTAGCATTGTTAACATTTTTTTCTTTTAAAATTGTAACTCGGCCTGGTATCATGAACATTTTCAATCTTTGAGCTGAAATCAGAAGATAAGATTGGGTCTGCCCACATGCTATCTCAAATTTCAGCTTTAAGAATATGCACATAATTCTCCTCAAACTCAGGGTTGAGTCAGACTCAAAACTAATCAAGATGTGTTTGTGAAACACTATGTCCCCCCCCCGATATATTTGACTTTTGACCTTGAAGGATGACCTTGACCTTTCACCACTCAAAATGTGCAGCTCCATGAGATACACATGCATGCCAAATATCAAGTTGCTATCTTCAATATTGCAAAAGTTATGGCAAATGTTAAAGTTTGACGCAAACAAACCAACAAACAGACAGGGCAAAAACAATATGTCTCCCAGTATAGACTGGGGGACATAAAAATACAATTGAACATAATATTGAGCACAATAATCAAACTCAGCTAAAAAGTTTAGATAAATCATCACATTTAAATTCATGGATGTGTTTTAAGAAACACCTAAGGAGAGGAAAATGCCCTACCCACCTTTCAGGCTCCAACTTAACTCTTCATGTGCATATAGATCAAGCAACGGGAATAACTATTTGTAAAATAATTTTGACATTAAAAGAGAGGAAATCAGCTGAAAGGAGAAAAAATCACACCCCTAAGAGTAATGACATGATAAATACCAAACTGAACAAATTTTTTCTCACACATCTATGTATAATAAATGTCATTTTGTAATTGCACTTTTCCTCACATATCACAGTATAATTTTGTCACAATGGATAGAAGACAGATGAGAACAAGAGCTGTCTCCATAGGATGACATATGCCCCCAATAAACGCTTTGATAGAAGTTATTGAAATGCACTAAGTGACCCCGTGACCTAGTTTTTGACCCGGCATGACCCATATTTGAACTTGACCTAGATATTGTCTAGATACAACTTCTGACCAAGTTTGGTAATGATCGGATGAAAACTACTTCAATTAGAGAGCAAAACACCATGCTAAATCCTTGAAATGCACTGAGTCACCCTGTGACCTAGTTTTTGACCCGGCATGACCCATATTCGAACTTGACCTAGATATTGTCTAGATACAACTTCTGACCAAGTTTGGCAAAGATCGGATGAAAACTATTTGAATTGGAGAGCGGACACGAAAAGTGTGACAGACTGATGGACAGTGCGAAAACTATATACCCCTTTTTCTTCGAAAGGGGGCATAAAAATCCACATTTCACTTTAATTTATACCAAATAAATATAAATAGTGTATTTATATATACATATAATAAAAACTGTGGGCTGAAAACTGAAAGCGTTTTATATCTGTCAGTAATTACATGATAAATACCAAACTGAAAGCATTTTCCTAACACATATATGTGCATTGTGTAATAATTGTCATTAATTGCCCACATACCACAGTTCCATGGTATCTGATTCTGTATCTATTTCCACCCAGTCTCTCTGTCAGCTGGATGAGATGGGACTGCCCGTCCACTTTGATGTCCATCAGGGGTGTTGAGAACGAGATTGTGTCTGCGACCTTGTACACACGCTCACCAATCTGGACCTGTGTATGACACAAAAACACAAAACTTAGTTGTGTTTGTACAGCAGAGACACTTTGCATGAAGCTTAGAAAAAAATCTTCTTTAAAATCATGAAAATAAGCATAATAAAACAAGAGATGTGTTTGTCAGAAACACTATGCCCCCTACTGAGCCGCTTTGATTTATTATAAAACAAGAGTTCCGCGGTCGGAGATGACCGCATTGAAGCCGGATTTTTGATTTAAATGACAGGAAAGTACCTTTCGTGTTTTTGTCAATGCAATACTTAAATTACTGAAATATTGTTCAAAGGTCAAAATGAAATGTAAGTACTTTTCAAGGCATGAGCAAACCTTGTGTTATGTTTTGAATACATATTTACATCCAAGGTCACAGTGACCTCGACCTTCAAATGAATGACCTTGAAATGACCAGTGGTCATCTAAGTGTGCTTGCAAACCTTTACGTCAAGTTTGAGATTCTAGGTCCAAGCATACCAAAGTTACAACAATTTTAACATTTTAACATTTAAGTTCACAGTGACCTTGACCTTCAAATGAATGACATTGAAATGAATGACCTTGAAATGAACAGTGGTCATCTAAGTGTGCTTGCAAACCTTTACGTCAAGTTTGAGATTCTAGGTCCAAGCATACCAAAGTTATAAAAATTTTAACATTTTAACATTGAAGGTCACAGTGACCTTGACCTTCAAATGAATGACATTGAAATGAGCAGTGGTGATCTTCTAGTACTGGCCAACCTTTATGTCAAGTTTGAAGACTCTAGGTACAAGCATACCAAAGTTATAACATGGAATAAGAAGTTTAACATTTTTACCTACCAAAGTTATAAGAACTTTAACATTTTTACATTCAAGGTCACAGTGACCTTGACCTTAGAATGAATGACCTTGAAATGACCAGTGGTCATCTAAGTGTGCTTGCAAACCTTCATGTCAAGTTTGAAGACTCTATGTCCAAGCATACCAAAGTTATAACAATTTTAACATTTTAACATTTAAGGTCACAGTGACCTTGACCTTCAAATGAATGACATTGAAATGACCAGTGGTCATCTTCTAGTACTGGCCAATCTTTATTTCAAGTTTGAAGACTCTAGGTACAAGCATACCAAAGTTATAACATGAAATAAGAACTTTAACATTTTTACATTCAAGGTCACAATGACCTTGACCTTCAAATGAATGACCTTGAAATGTCCAGTGGTTACTTACTAGTTCTGGCCAACCTTCATGTCAAGTTTCAAGACTCTAGGTCCAAGCATACCAAAGTTATAACAACTTTAACATTTTTACATTCAAGGTCACAGTGACCTTGACCTTCAAATGAATGACCTTGAAATGTCCAGTGGTTACTTACTAGTTCTGGCCAACCTTCATGTCAAGTTTCAAGACTCTAGGTCCAAGCATACCAAAGTTATAACAACTTTAACATTTTTATATTGAAGGTCACAGTGACCTTCACCTTCAAATGAATGACCTTGAAATGACCAGTGGTCATCTGTTAATCCTGGCCAACCTTCATGTCAAGTTTGAAGACTCTAGGTCCAAGCATACCAAAGTTATACCATGAAATAAGAACTTTAACATTTTTACATTCAAGGTCACAGTGACCTTGACCTTCAAATGAATGACCTTGAAATGACCAGTGGTTACTAACTAGTTATGGCCAACCTTCATGTCAAGTTTCAAGACTCTAGGTCCAAGCATACCAAAGTTATAACAACTTTAACATTTTTTATATTGAAGGTCACAGTGACCTTGACCTTCAAATGAATGACCTTGAAATGACCAGTGGTCATCTGTTAATCCTGGCCAACCTTCATGTCAAGTTTGAAGACTCTAGGTCCAAGCATACCAAAGTTATACCATGAAATAAGAACTTTAACATTTTCGAGCACGCCGCCACCCCGCCACCCCGCCACCCCGCCACCCCCGCCCGCCCGCCCGCCCGCCCGACAACATCAATCTATAAGCCGAGATTTTTTCGAAAAAAATCCGGCTAAAAATTATCATTTGGCAGGTTCAGATAATTTTTACAAGGGGAAGTAATATTTTTTAAAGGGATATAATACAAATATTACTTCCCTTGTAAAAATGATCTGCACCTGACAAATGATAACAAGGGCTGTTTGTAAATCATGCATGCCCCCCATATGGGCTGTCAATTGTAGTGGCAGCCATTGTTTGAATACGTTTTTTGGCACTGTGACCTTGACCTTTGACCTAGTGACCTGAAAATCAATAGGGGTGATCTGCGAGTCATGATCAATGTACCTATGAAGTTTCATGATCCTAGGTGTAAGCTTTCTTGAGTTATCATCCGGATACCATTTTACTGTGTCAAGTCACCGTGACCTTTGACCTAATGACCTGAAAGTCAATAGGGGTCATCTGCGAGTCATGATCAATAAACCTATGAAGTTTCATGATCCTAGGCGTAAGCGTTCTTGAGTTATCATCTGTAAACCATTTTTCTAAGTTGAGTCACTGTGACCTTGACCTTTGACCTAGTGACCTGAAAATCAATAGGGGTCATCTGCGAGTCATGATCAATGTACCTATGAAGTTTCATGATCCTAGGCATAAGCGTTCTTAAGATATCATCCGGAAACCATTTTACTATTTCGGGTCACCGTGACCTTGATCTTTGACCTAGTGACCTGAAAATCAATAGGGGTCCTATGCGAGTCATGATCAATGTACCTATGAAGTTTCATGATCCTAGGCATAAGCGTTCTTGAGTTATCCCGAAACCATTTTACTATTTCGGGTCACCGTGACCTTGACCTTTGACCTAGTGACCTATAAATTAATAGGGGTCATCTGCGAGTCACGATCAATGTACCTATGAAGTTTCATGATCCTAGGCAAAAGCGTTCTTGAGTTATCATCCCGAAACCATCTGGTGGACGGACATACAGACGGACATACGGACGGAGCGACATGTGCAAAACAATATACCCCCTCTTCTTCGAAGGGGGGCATAAATAGAAATTACCTCCCTTTAAAGCTTGTTACTTCCCTTGAATTTGTTTTTTTTACCTTTGACCTTAAAGGATGACTTTGACCTTTCACCACTCAAAATGTGCAGCTCAATGAGATACACATGCATGCCAAATATTAAGTTGCTATCTTCAATATTGCAAAAGTTATGGCCAATGTTAAAGTTTTCTGACGGACAGACAGACAGACAGACAGACGGACGGACAGCCAGTTCAACTGCTATATGCCACCCTACAGGGAGCATAAAAAGCAAATACCAGCTGGAAATTAAAGATGTTCATTTTGTTTTATCAAATTAATAGTTTGAACTCATTAAACAACTACTTTCCTAAGTTTGGAAAAGACAGCCAAAGACCCTTTGGCGCTCACCTGAGACCCAAACAACCTTAAATGATCCAAATGGTTGGTGTTCAAAAGTTTTCATTATAGACATGTAAGGAATAGCTGCCCCCAATCCCTGGATGCCATGTTTTTCAAAGGACTGTAAACATTTGTTAAATCTGCAGAGATATGGCAAAATAAATACTCTGAGAAAGTTTTATGATTGGTAAAAACCTTTCTAGGGTGTTCAACATATTTCAACACAGCGATATATACAATTATAGAATACTGCTCTACCCCATGCGACCATGTTTTCCAATAGGCCTTAACCGCTTTCAAACTCGGCCAAGATATAATAAAGATAAATGTTCCAAGCAAGTTTCATTAAGATAAAATGCTTCTTCTTTAAAAGTTTGATACAGCCATATAAGAATAACTGCCCCAACCATTTTGTCATGCTTTTTTTAGGGACTAAAACATTTTAAAACTGCCAAGTAATCATAATGACAAATGTTTTGACTTTTGAAATTTTCATGACAATTACAAAAGCAATGTGACTTCAGGAGTGTTCACCATATTACACTATAGCCCTATCAGAAAAACTGCCCCAAAGCCCAGAACAATTTCTGAACTCAGCTGATACATTATTATTTTTATTAGAACAAACTTTCTAAGAAAGGTTCATGATTCAATTTGGTAAAAATATGTGACACCTGGAGTGTTCACAAGCTTAGTCTTAAATTCTACCTAATACCCTAATTTTTGCCCAGCTTAAGATTTGGTTGAGATAAAATTGGCACCCATGTTTTGACAACATTTCATGATAATAAATGAGGCCTCTTGAAATGGAAATGATGAAAACTGACGGCAAACAAACAGTAATAACAAAAGCTTATGACGAGCCCCACGTGCTCAGGTAATGTACAAATAAATGTATAAATTAAAATATTTTCTGACACCAAATATGAACAAGGTTGTAAATGGTTGAAATTGTTGAATGTTGCAAAGATTCACAAAACGCACCTCAAATTTGTTATCTTTCGTTGTGACATTCAGTTTCACATCTTCATTATTTAGGTGCACTTCAAGCTTCCATGATGTAGGCAACTCTGTCTTCATTGGGATGCTAAAAAAAAACAAGCAAATTCGTTGAATTTATATCCCCCGCCAATATGCTTCTGGACACAAAAGTGTTATATTTGACACTCAAAAAAGTAATTTTTAAAGATACAAAGGGCCATAACTCCATTATTAACAGATGGTGTACAATGCCATTTGGCGTGCATCATCCTCTTATCCATATATATATACTCATACCAAGTTTCAATAAAATCCGCCAAAGCACTTCCAAGATATGGCTCCGGACAGACGGACGGACGAAAAGACGGACGGACAGAGCCAAAACAATATCCCTCCGCCGATGGGGGGGGGGGATAATTAAATAAATACAAATTTAGGCTTACTATGGAATAAAATGGGGCAAAGTGTCATTACAGATTAGCCTGTGCAGTCCCCACAGGCCAATAAGGAACGTCACTATTGTTTATAATGTTTTTTTTGTTGAATAAATTTCTTCTTAGCAAAAATACAAATAAGGTGGAAAGTGTGGTCCCTGATTAGTGTGGCTAACCTGAGTCAACACTTTATGCACATGCATTTAACCTTGTTTTCTATGGTGAGCTCATGTAGAAAAATAAATTACAGCAACCTACAACTCTCAAAGTCAAAATCACATAAATGCCATAATATTATTGATGATCACATTCATAACGTAACCCACTTGACCGTCAACTGATACACAGGATTTGTCCGTTGATCTAGAGAAAATTCTAAGCCAGTTGAAGGAATGCATTGAGTGCATTTCTTCTTTGATTACAAAGTAAGCAGTGTTTTTTTTCCACCATTTTGGGAATGGAGCCAGGTCCCTTTGAATTTGGAAAATTTGCGGCATTTTTACTAAAATTGGGAAATTAGTGTTTTTGCTAAAAAATGCTTCGAAATTGACAAAGTGTTTTATATTATATTTACTAAAGTTAAACTTATATAGTTGCATGGAAGTTGACCCTTTCAGTGCGGGAACCGAATTTTAAAGGCCTTTGCAAACAGTTTGGATCCAGATGAGACGCCACAGAACGTGGGGTCTCATCAGGATCCAAACTGTTTTATATTCTGATAGTATTCTTTGAAAAAAATCGATGAAAATGCAAATTTTAGAAATTCAGCAGACGACATTTAAGCAGATGACAAATTTCCCAGCATGCAAAGGGTTAAACACCATTTGGGAAAAAATATACTCTTTTTCAATTGGGAATGGGGCCACATACGGGACCTGATTTAGAACACACAAAAAACACTGGTAAGTTACGTGTTCAAAATAGCCACAGATAGACACTCATTGGGCCACATACGGGACCTGATTTAGAACACACAAAAAACACTGGTAAGTTACGTGTTCAAAATAGCCACAGATAGACACTCATGGGGCCACATACGGGACCTGATTTAGAACACACAAAAAACACTGGTAAGTTATGTGTTCAAAATAGCCACAGATAGACACTCATGGGGCCACATACGGGACCTGATTTAGAACACACAAAAAACACTGGTAAGTTACGTGTTCAAAATAGCCACAGATAGACACTCATGGGGCCACATACGGGACCTGATTTAGAACACACAAAAAACACTGGTAAGTTACGTGTTCAAAATAGCCACAGATAGACACTCATGGGGCCACATACGGGACCTGATTTAGAACACACAAAAAACACTGGTAAGTTACGTGTTCAAAATAGCTACAGATAGACACTCATGGGGCCACATACGGGACCTGATTTAGAACACACAAAAAACACTGGTAAGTTACGTGTCCAAAATAGCCACAGATAGACACTCATGGGGCCACATACGGGACCTGATTTAGAACACACAAAAAACACTGGTAAGTTACGTGTCCAAAATAGCTACAGATAGACACTCATGGGGCCACATACCGGACCTGATTTAGAACACACAAAAAACACTGGTAAGTTACGTGTTCAAAATAGCCACAGATAGACACTCATGGGGCCACATACGGGACCTGATTTAGAACACACAAAAAACACTGGTAAGTTACGTGTTCAAAATAGCTACAGATAGACACTCATGGGGCCACATACGGGACCTGATTTAGAACACACAAAAAACACTGGTAAGTTACGTGTTCAAAATAGCCACAGATAGACACTCATGGGGCCACATACGGGACCTGATTTAGAACACACAAAAAACACTGGTAAGTTACGTGTTCAAAATAGCCACAGATAGACACTCATGGGGCCACATACGGGACCTGATTTAGAACACACAAAAAACACTGGTAAGTTACGTGTCCAAAATAGCTACAGATAGAAACTCATGGGGCCACATACCGGACCTGATTTAGAACACACAAAAAACACTGGTTAATTACGTGTTCAAAATAGCCACAGATAGACACTCATGGGGCCACCTACGGGACCTGATTTAGAACACACAAAAAACACTGGTAAGTTACGTGTTCAAAATAGCCACAGATAGACACTCATGGGGCCACATACGGGACCTGATTTAGAACACACAAAAAACACTGGTTAATTACGTGTTCAAAATAGCCACAGATAGACACTCATGGGGCCACATACGGGACCTGATTTAGAACACACAAAAAACACTGGTAAGTTACGTGTTCAAAATAGCCACAGATAGACACTCATGGGGCCACATACGGGACCTGATTTAGAACACACAAAAAGCACTGGTAAGTTACGTGTTCAAAATAGCCACAGATAGACACTCATGGGGCCACATACGGGACCTGATTTAGAACACACAAAAAACACTGGTAAGTTACGTGTTCAAAATAGCCACAGATAGACACTCATGGGGCCACATACGGGACCTGATTTAGAACACACAAAAAACACTGGTAAGTTACGTGTCCAAAATAGCCACAGATAGACACTCATGGGGCCACATACGGGACCTGATTTAGAACACACAAAAAACACTGGTAAGTTACGTGTTCAAAATAGCTACAGATAGACACTCATGGGGCCACATACGGGACCTGATTTAGAACACACAAAAAACACTGGTAAGTTACGTGTTCAAAATAGCCACAGATAGACACTCATGGGGCCACATACGGGACCTGATTTAGAACACACAAAAAACACTGGTAAGTTACGTGTTCAAAATAGCCACAGATAGACACTCATGGGGCCACATACGGGACCTGATTTAGAACACACAAAAAACACTGGTAAGTTACGTGTTCAAAATAGCCACAGATAGACACTCATGGGGCCACATACGGGACCTGATTTTGAACACACAAAAAACACTGGTAAGTTACGTGTTCAAAATAGCCACAGATAGACACTCATGGGGCCACATACCGGACCTGATTTAGAACACACAAAAAACACTGGTAAGTTACGTGTTCAAAATAGCTACAGATAGACACTCATGGGGCCACATACGGGACCTGATTTAGAACACACAAAAAACACTGGTAAGTTACGTGTTCAAAATAGCCACAGATAGACACTCATGGGGCCACATACGGGACCTGATTTAGAACACACAAAAAACACTGGTAAGTTAGGTGTTCAAAATAGCTACAGATAGACACTCATGGGGCCACATACGGGACCTGATTTAGAACACACAAAAAACACTGGTAAGTTACGTGTTCAAAATAGCCACAGATAGACACTCATGGGGCCACATACCGGACCTGATTTAGAACACACAAAAAACACTGGTAAGTTACGTGTTCAAAATAGCTACAGATAGACACTCATGGGGCCACATACGGGACCTGATTTAGAACACACAAAAAACACTGGTAAGTTACGTGTTCAAAATAGCCACAGATAGACACTCATGGGGCCACATACGGGACCTGATTTAGAACACACAAAAAACACTGGTAAGTTACGTGTTCAAAATAGCCACAGATAGACACTCATGGGGCCACATACCGGACCTGATTTAGAACACACAAAAAACACTGGTAAGTTACGTGTTCAAAATAGCTACAGATAGACACTCATGGGGCCACATACGGGACCTGATTTAGAACACACAAAAAACACTGGTAAGTTACGTGTTCAAAATAGCCACAGATAGACACTCATGGGGCCACATACGGGACCTGGTTTAGAACACACAAAAAACACTGGTAAGTTACGTGTCCAAAATAGCCACAGATAGACACTCATGGGGCCACATACGGGACCTGATTTAGAACACACAAAAAACACTGGTAAGTTACGTGTTCAAAATAGCTACAGATAGACACTCATGGGGCCACATACGGGACCTGATTTAGAACACACAAAAAACACTGGTAAGTTACGTGTTCAAAATAGCCACAGATAGACACTCATGGGGCCACATACGGGACCTGATTTAGAACACACAAAAAACACTGGTAAGTTACGTGTTCAAAATAGCCACAGATAGACACTCATGGGGCCACATACGGGACCTGATTTAGAACACACAAAAAGCACTGGTAAGTTACGTGTTCAAAATAGCCACAGATAGACACTCATGGGGCCACATACGGGACCTGATTTAGAACACACAAAAAACACTGGTAAGTTACGTGTTCAAAATAGCCACAGATAGACACTCATGGGGCCACATACGGGACCTGATTTAGAACACACAAAAAACACTGGTAAGTTACGTGTTCAAAATAGCTACAGATAGACACTCATTAATTTTAGCACATGAAGGTTTATCTCTGTTGACCACTCAGTGAAGAGACATTTATGACCACTGAATTAGGTCGACCTACAAAGAAGCTTGAATGTATTTTCTCAAACTAGGTAGAAAAGTAGCCCAAAATATATGATGAAAATCATGATTATGTTTGCAATATATGAAGTTTTGTATACTTGACAATCACATATGCCTATTCTCCCAAAGCAACGGCGAATGCACCTGTTACTAACAATATAAGGGCCGGCTACTTTTCTCCAAAATATCAATTTGAAACAGCGCAAAAAAACTTATTTTTAGCTCTCAGTAGCTTTTTACTTTGAAAATCTAACTTATTATGGCGAACACTACCATATGGAAGATCAGCTTGGAACATGTGGTTTGAATTAATTCCTAAACAAAGCATGTGTGGATTTTATTTTTGTCATTTAAGTATAGACAAAGTTTGTCCTACATCAGTGTAGATTTAAACATGAATAAAGAACACAAGACACTTATATCAACAAATACCAATATTTATCCTGTCACATGCCTTTAAATCAGCCCGATAACCAGGTAACCTAATATCCCAAAAGATATTAGGCTAGATGACCACGTGACCTCGAATATCCGTTAGTTGCTCTCCGCGCATGCGCACGCCTGTACTATTTTCTATTAACAAAATATACTTGTTTTCAATTTAAAAAAAACAACAAAATACATGTAAAGCACTGTTTGTTTAAACATTATAATTTTAACAGCATAATTTCGTCTTTGTGTGTTGAATTAATAACGATTGACTCGATTTCTGTGTTGTTTAACAAGATGGAAGCTAGCTGAAGCGTTTTGCATGACGTGACGTAACAATGTTTTTGTTCGCGCGTGTTTTTTCCCATATTAAATATTTAAACACAAAATACTCGAAAACTAGATATTTAAGAAACATTTCAACGAATGTGACAGGATAAATAGAATAACAGGTTGGTGACGTGGATGGAGAATGGTTTCTGGCTCGTCGGAGGATCTTATCGGGTGAGCCGAACTTCCTCCGACTTGCCAGATTCTCCATCCACGTCACCAACCTATTATTCTCTATTTATTTGGAAGGTTGATATGGCAAAATGCAAGTAATGGTGTTATTTTGATGTTGACATATACTTAAGCAAACATTCAAAGCAATAATCACATTCAAATTAAAGATTGAAACTGTATATGTCGTACATTTTATCCTGCTTAATATGTATAATGTTACATTACAATCCTGAGAATGTGTTTTATGTTATTTTACTTAATAATATAATGTTTAATCATTATGATGAACCAAAATTAAGTGGAACATGCAGACTCGTTGCAATATCCACTACCAACTAAATTCTTTTCGTGCATGAGAGCAAATCCCTTGATAAACAGTATTATCCTTAAAAAATAGATAATCAAGTGTAGGTTTATTGTTTTAATGCATTGAAATTCCTCATATCCATACACCTATGAAGTTTCATGTTGAAAATTGTAACCTATCTGAGATATGGCCCTAAAAAGTTACATCATAAAAAAACAACACAAAGGGCAATAACTCTTGTTTAAAAAGTGTGGGGTTAGGATTCTTGTGCATCGCTCGTCTCCTAATTTATACCTATGAAGTTTCATGTTGATATCTTATATAGTTTCTGAGATATAACCCGGATAAGGTTGTGACAGAAAGACGGACAGAATTATGGACAACAAGAGCTATCTCCATAGGATGACATATGCCCCCGATAAACGCTTTGATAGAAGTTATGAGCATTTTTCTAAAACTATACGCATTTTTTTTAACCTAAACGCGGACCCTAAGTTCAAGGTCATAGTCAAAAGGGTCAAAATGTGTGTGCGTATGGAAAGGCCTTGTCCATATACACATGCATACCAAATATGAATGTTACATCTGAAGCGACATAGAAGTTATGAGCATTTTTCGAAACCTAAACGCAAAGTGTGACAGACAGACAGACAGATGAACAGACAGACGGACAGACAGACAGTGCGTTTTACTATATGCCCTCCTTCAGGGGCATAAAAAGACAGAGGTACATCAACAGCAATTCTTTATCCCTCCCTACCAAATGGCGGGGGATAAGCCAAAGACGAAAAAGAGGAAATGTGTACAAACCGTGATTGATTCTTAAAGCTTCTTGCAATCAGCTGTTCCTTGGCGTATAATGCGGCTGCCAGTGCAGTCAGCTCATGCTTCTCAGTCTCGCTGAGCACTTTACCTGTAAGAAAGATAGGATTTTTATATGAGATGCGTCATGCAAATATGGGTCTTTTGCCATATGAGGCGAGGGTTGCTCCAGACCAGCCTGCGCATCTATGTAGTTTGCAGACCAGTCTGTGCATCCACAGTTTGGTCAGTAACTACTCTGTCCGCATTAAGTAATGCAAGGTTTCGTGGTCTTATTAGTGGACAGGGTAGCTACAGACAAGTCTGCGCTTCAACATAGTTTGGTCAGTAACTACCCTGTCCACTATTAAGTCATGCAAGGTTTTGTGGTCTTATTAGTGGACAGGGTAGCTTCAGACAAGCCTGCACATCCACGTAGTTTGGTCAGTAACTACCCTGTCCACTATTAAGTCATGTTAGGTTTTGTGGTCTTATTAGTGGACAGGGTAGCTTCAGACAAGCCTGCACATCCACGTAGTTTGGTCAGTAACTACCCTGTCCACTATTAAGTCATGCAAGGTTTTGTGGTCTTATTAGTGGACAGAGTAGCTTCAGACAAGCCTGCACATCCACGTAGTTTGGTTAGTAACTACCCTGTCCACTATTAAGTAATGCAAGGTTTTGTGGTCTTATTAGTGGACAGGGTAGCTTCAGACAAGCCTGAACATCCACGTAGTTTGGTCAGTAACTACCCTGTCCACTATTAAGTAATGCAAGGTTTTGTGGTCTTGTTTATGGACAGGGTAGCTTCAGACAAGCCTGCACATCCACGTAGTTTGGTCAGTAACTACCCTGTCCACTATTAAGTCATGCAAGGTTTTGTGGTCTTATTAGTGGACAGGGTAGCTTCAGACAAGCCTGCACATCCACGTAGTTTGGTCAGTAACTACCCTGTCCACTATTAAGTCATGCAAGGTTTTGTGGTCTTATTAGTGGACAGGGTAGCTTCAGACAAGCCTGCACATCCACGTAGTTTGGTCAGTAACTACCCTGTCCACTATTAAGTCATGCAAGGTTTTGTGGTCTTATTAGTGGACAGGGTAGCTTCAGACAAGCCTGCACATCAACATAGTTTGGTCAGTAACTACCCTGTCCACTATTAAGTCATGCAAGGTTTTGTGGTCTTATTAGTGGACACGGTAGCTTCAGACCAGACTGTGCGAGTCAACAAGCTTGCCTGAAACAATGCTGGCTGCATACAACATAAGACCCATTTTTGAATTATGCAGCTTTTTTGTTGACAATATTAAAACAAGATGTGTTTGTGAAACACAATGTCCCCCTATATGATGTTTGACCTTGAAGGATGACCTTGACCTTGTGAAGAATGACCTTGACCTTGACCTTTCACCACTCAAAATGTGCAGCTCCATGAGATACACATGCATGCCAAATATCAAGTTGCTATCTTCAATATTGCAAAATTATTCATAAAATAAGTGATTTGGGCCACATATATTTGACCTCTGACCTTGAAGGATGATGTTGACCTTGACCTTTCACCACTCAAAATGTGCAGCTCCATGAGATGCACATGCATGCCAAATATCAAGTTGCTATCTTCAATATTGCAAAAGTATTTATAAAATAAGCGATTTGGGCCACATGTATTTGACCTCTGACCTTGAAGGATGACCTTGACCTTGACCTTTCACCACTCAAAATGTGCAGCTCCATGAGATACACATGCATGCCAAATATCAAGTTGCTATCTTAAATATTGCAAAAGTATTCATAAAATGAGCGATTTTGGCCACATATATTTGACCTCTGACCTTGAAGGATGACCTTGACCTTGAACTTTCACCACTCAAAATGTGCAGCTTCATGAGATACACATGCATGCCAAATATGAAGTTGCATCTTCAATATAACAAAAGTTATTGCAAAATGTTAAAGTTGGCGCAAACAGACCAACAGACCAACAGACAGGGCAAAAACAATCTGTCCCCCACTACTATAGTGGGGGACATAAAAATGTATGCTACCACTTCATAATTTTAAGTTTCAGATTGCTTGGAAAACATAAGCAGGGTTGGATTTTCGTTGTTTCTTTGTCACTCAAATTGGTGTGTTTTTTTTAATTCAAATCTTATTGCACAAAAATTTAGTATGTGTCAATTTATTTTTTAAATTGCGTGATTTAATTGCAATTTTAAAAGCGCAACTTTCAACAACAGAGATTTTTTTTACTTTGAGAGTAGCTTTGAACATTTGTTGGATTATTTATAGGTGGAAATTCAGATTCTTTGACTCAACAAGTCTTAAAAGCATTCATATTTAACATGAAAAAAGAGAGTAGGATTAGTTGGGGTAAGAAAACAGATAGCTTTTGTATTTTGTAGAGTTGGTGGTAGCTTTACCGGCGGTCAAGCTTATATATGTATTTTGATTTCTTAGAACAAAGCTGGCAAGCATTTATTGATAAGACCACTGTATTCAAAATGTACTATTCTTGATTGCTCCAGCAATTTGAATAGCATTATGGACCATGGCTACCTTTCATGAAGTGTACTTGCGTTTTTTTAAGAATATAATAATATGTATTTCAAAACGTCATGTTTTTTTATTAGTGCCAATGCTTCTGGACTTCAATAAGGAGATTTTTTACATGAGATTCTTATCACGTAAAGTATTATATATGGGTATATTATAAACAAAAGCTATGTTTGTGACACGAAATTCCCCCTTCTGCACATTTAAACAGCACCCTAGCTATTTAAGAGAAAAATTGTCCAAGAAAAAGTCCAAGGCCCGTAACTTTGTCAAAAATCAATGGAACCGAACAAAATTCTAACTTCATCTGTACGTATTTTGGAAGACTCACATACCAAATATAAGATAAAATATCTAAAAGTGTTTTGAGAAAAAACTCTGGAAAACGGTTCATAGAGAAGATTTCTAAGTACAAGGCCCATAAGTTCCCAAAAATCAATTGATCGGAATGAAACTCACATTTCATCTGTAAGTCATGTAGGTAGACACACATACTAAATATCAGCTCAATATCTGAAAGAATTTTGTAAAAAAACTCCAGAACTTCGCCAAAAATCAATGGACTTAAACAAAACTCACACTTCCTCTTTCTGTAAGGTAGAGTAAAACAAGAAACACTATGTCAATATCTGAAAGTGTTTATGATTCAAATCCAGAAAATGAAATGCCAGACGGACTGACAGACAGTGAGACTGCAACATGAAACCCTACTGGAGGCGAACAAAGTTGTTACAAAATGAATAATTCTGCAACTAATTAAATGTATTGTATTAAGTAAACAGTCACTCAAACATGGTCCTCACCTTGGAAACCGTCTGGGAAAGTTTTCTGAAGATATTTGGTTGTGATGTCTCCAGCAACAAACGTTTTCTCTGTGATGATGTCTCGAAGAAGAGGGATATTGTGAGTCACACCTGCAGACAGAAAGAATGCAGCCACTTGACAGCCAGATGCAATAATTTAACTTTTTGGAATACATCTTCTGATGTGTTCTTGAATTAAATATATCAATGTTTTTAAAGATTTAATATAAAGCTGAAAATGAATATTATGTGGCGATCATATTATTTTTTTAATGAAAAGCTCAAAATCAATACTGCAGGTATGTGTTACGAGCAATTAAATATGAAACATCAAAATTTCATCATAATCCCAACCTTAATATAATTGGTGTATTGAAGTGACTGAAATATAACACAGATTTGTTTTAATATTTATTTATTATTAGCATCCACCCAATAGTATTGCATGGTCTAGTGTGTTTCATTGAATAAACTATCACACAGTCAACATCACTAGTTTTCAATATTGACTGGAATGAAGTATCAAACATTTAGACTGTTTTTTCAGGAGTCTTAAGTTCAACAACTCTGCATTACTTATCAAATGTTTTTATTTTTTCATTAAATATCTCGCAATTAGATTTTTATTTCATGAGGTATGTGGTGTATGAGTGAAGAACAAATGGGAATGATTACCCGTCAGGCTCAGGTTAAATTATAAGTTTCAATACTTTCACCCCAGCCGAATGCCAATTTTTGTTTGGACTGCTTTTTAATAACTTTCGAACAACAAGAGATGTGTTTGTCAGAAACACAATGCCCCCTATTGTACTGCTTTGAAATAAAATGTCAATATATCATTTGGCAGGTTTAGAAATTATCTCCCTTTTAAAGCTTGTTACTTCCCTTGGATTTGTTTTTTTTTACCTTTGACCTTTAAAGGATGACCTTGACCTTTCACCACTCAAAATGTGCAGCTCCACGAGATACACATGTTAAAGTTTTCGGACGGACGGACGTACTGACGGACGGACAGTTCAATTGCTATATGCCACCCTAAAGGGGGCATAAAAAAAACCTATACATAACTGTTCAAATGTTTAATGATTTCATTAAATATCTTTCAACAAGATTTTTATTTCATGCGATATGTGGTGTATGATTGGAGAACAGAAGGAAATGATTTCCATCAAGATCAGGTAAAATTATAAGGTGCGATAATTTCACTCAAGCCCTGCTTTTTAATAACTTTCTAACAATAAGTGAATAACCTGAATGTCAGTGTAACATTCAAGCTGTTAAACAATAGAAAACTTTAAATAAAAATTCAATAAACTAATATAATTATGATTGAATGATGTAAGGACTCCAAACTTATAGAGAGCTCCGCTTGTAATACTGTTTCTTGGCTTCCATCCAATTGTCCGCAATTTATCTGAGTGACAGTTTAGAATATTACAATAAAATAAACAAATATCCTCAAAGATTCAAAATGTGTTAGTAGGAAAAAAGATGAAGAGGACGTTAATAAGACAACCATCTCATGTAGCGGTCTTGCACACAGGACAAGTAAGCACAGGGACTGCAGAAAGCTTAATTACTGTTTTTGGACACACTCAATTTTTGGACACAAGTTTTTAGAGAAAAAAACACTATTTTTGATAACTCTTTATTTCTGGACATGCAGATTTAAACTAATAATTAATGGCGATCAATTTTCTGACATTTATATGACTCTGGAATTGTATCATAATTTTAACACACTGTGTGTGTTTATGTGGTGACAATCAGAACATGTGATTGCAAAATAGGATGATGGTGATAGGTTGACATAGGCATAATAACTATTTAAAAGGTATTTAGCCATTCAAAAGACGATTGTAAAATTGATTAATATTTTTAGAGATGTTAATAGTTTAACTGGGTGTTAAAAATGAAATCTTGTCATAATTTTATGCAAAATGATTCTAAAGTATGAAATAGTTCAAAATTTATTTGGAAACATTGGTAAAATATAATATAACACGACAAACAATACTAATGTCAAGCAATATGGTCCCCTACCGGTAAAACTTCACCAATTTCAGCAATATTTCTAGTCTATTTGTTGCCATAACAACCAGAATTCTTGACATAGGAACAAAATGAAAAAACGTGCATAATCTCCATATTGCCATCTTTCATGAAAAAATATGAACAACTTTTAAAGTTATCACAGGATCCACCATTTTCAGCAATATTTCTAGTCTCTTTGTTGCCATAGCAACCAGAATTCTTGACGTAGGAACAAAATGAAATGACATGCATAATCTCCATATTCTCATCTGTTCATGTTTCAAGTTTTTGAAGTTTCAAATGTGACAGACTGATAGACACTCAGAGCGCAAACCATAAGACCTCTCCGGTTACACTGGTAGGGGATTAATAAAAAACAAGAGGGCCTGAAAGGCCCAGTCGCTCACCTGAGATAACAAGATATTATTGGGACAAATCTTCTGACCAAGTTTCATGACGATCGGAAAATTAATGTGGCCTGCTTGTAGAGTGTTAACAAGGTTTCACTATATCCATGTAAGGAAAAATGCCCCGCCCCCTGGCAGCCATGTTTTTCAACCAACTGGCAGCATTTTGAACTTGTCCAAGATATTATTGGGATGAATCTTCTGACCAAGCTTCATGAAGATTGGACAGTAAATGTGGCCTCTAGAGTGTTAACAAGATTTTACTATGGCCATATAAGGAAAATTGCCCCGCCCCTTGGCAGCCATGTTTTTCAAGCCAACGTAACCATTTTCAAACTCATCCAAGATATCATTGAGACCAATCTACAGACCAAATTTCATGAAGATTGGACAATAAATGTGGCCTCTCGAGAGTTAACAAGGCAAATGTTGACGCCGAACAACGCACGATGGACAAAAGGCAACAAATTGTGGGGGAACAGCAAAAACTCAAATTAAATCAAACAAATTCCTCAAGTTCTAGTACCTCTGAGTAGACTCACCTTTGATCACGTAGGAGTCCAGAGCAGTAACCATGGTGTTCAAAGCCTCTGTTCTAGAAGCTCCATAGGTAACCAGCTTTGTGACAATAAAACAAAAATAATTATCACTTAGTTTTACCCCAATCTAACAAAAGTGCTCTCTGAAGGATTCACTAATGACAAATATGGATATTATCTTCTTCATAAAAATACAGAATAAAAAAAAGCTTCTAAAAGCTTCTGGCATCAGTTGACATCCCTATTTACTTTACAAGCCAGGTTGGTTAGTATGGACAACAAGCATTATGACGACTTGATTTGTTTAAAGTAATAAAGACCGATAGTGTTTTAATACATTACAATCTTATTATCGAATACTTCATGTCTTTTTTTAAATGCAATAAATTATTATGAAAACTATTATCTCAAATATGTAAGATAACATGTTGAATTGTTTAAATATTGTTTCTTGATTTTTATTTTAACATACAATGAATTCAAACAATGAATTCAAATCAGTAACAAGGGACAAAATTGTCACAAAACAAGGTTTTCAATTTGAAAAAAAGTCACATGGGAGACAACTCAAAATGTGCATTGTTAATTATTGATCCTAGTTAACCCCCTTGTGTAAAATTCTAGTCGTGGCGACCTTGATTTAAAAGTCTAATAAAGGGAGACAATTAAAACATGCATTATAACTGATTGTCCCTAGTTACTGCCCTGTCAAATTCAATCTATTTTCTCAAAGTGCGACTTTGACCTTGGAGATATCGACATAATTCTTTTGCATGACACAACGTCCAATGATTGTGAACAAATGTACGGAGTAATTTAAAAATCTCACAATGAATGACATAGTTATGGCCCCGACAAGATAATTTATGACCATTTTTGACCTTTGAACTCAAAGTGTGACCTTGAGGTTGCAGATATCGAGGTAATTCTTTTGCATGACACACCGTCTAATGATGGTGAACAAATGTGCCAAATGATTTTAAAATCTCACAATGAACGACATAGTTATGGCCCGGACTAGCTTGTTCCACCCGCCCGGGGACATTCACCAATCTTATAACCAGTGTTTTTCCTTCGGAAAACCTGGTAAGAAACCCTCATAGAATTGAGATTTATCAATATAATTTAAACTTTTGAAATAAAAAAAGGTCTGCCATTGCATGTTACTTCATTATATTAAGTTTTTTAACCCTTTCCGACTCATAAGCAAAGTGAAAATGGCTTTGTGCAAACAGCATAAAACCAGAATTTAGTAAGAAAAATGTCCTTAATCAAATGTAAACTTAACTTTCTTGACACTACAAATGAGTCAAAATACGTATCTAAGTGGTAAAGGGTTAATAGCAGTCAGCACAATACGGCGATACATTTGGACAATACACAGCAGTCATACCATATGGGACAAGCCTATTATGTGAGAATGAACGCTTTGTACGAGTACAAATATATCACAGTATTATACAAAATTAAATAATCTTTTTATTACATGATTGTTATATTCTTCCAGTTTGCATTTTGATGTTGAACATATATAACAGGGTAAAGTTTCCGCAACAGCACCAGCCCTCATGCAATATAGGTTGTGAGATGTTAGTTGTAAACATTGTTTTCTATAGAAATTTACGCTCTCAGCTTATTTGGAAAGTTATTTTTAGTATGTTTTAAAGTGGGACTCCCTATTTTATACTTAAAACACAATATAAATTAAATCAATTTTCTTTAACCCATTCATGCCTAGCATCTAGAAAAAAGGCCTTGGCAAACAGTGTAGACCCAGATGAGACGCCGCATGATGCGGCGTCTCATCAGGGTCTGCGCTGTTTGCTTAAAGGAATTTGTGTAAGAAATATTCTAAATATAGAAATAAATATATTAGACATCCCTAATTTTGGAAATAAATTGATCCAGTTTAGAAGGATGGGAAAGTCCACTAGGCTAAAATGGGTTAAGGTTATGTGTGGAGTGGACTCTTTTGTAAAACTCTGACAGTCCCATAAAGAATTTGTTGGTGGCAGAAACCTCATATACAGGAGAATATTGGAAGAGAAAGTAGTAAAAAAATGAAGCCAGCTGATTGGATGGTATAAATATGTTTATGCTAAAACATCCAGGAAATTAAGAAGACTAGAAGGCAAAGGCCAACTTACTACCGCAATTTCTGAATCATTATAATTGAGTATCGCACTAGGAAAATGGGGTTTAATGCATGAGCTTAAAGTACCATACCACCAGATAAGCCTGAGTAGTCCCCACATGCAAATAAGGAATGACACTTTCATTGTTTGTTTTCTATAAATGAAGCCTCCTCCAAGCAAAAATCCAGTTAAAGTGGAAAGTGTCTTACCTAATTAGCTGTGGGTACTGCACAGGCTTATCTGGGACGACACTTTACGCACATGCATAAAACCATGTTATGCCGGAACAAGGATCAACTAGTTTTTGACCTGGCATGATCCATGTTCGAACTTGG
>NC_068360.1:57153978-57173978 GCF_020536995.1 Dreissena polymorpha | reverse complement strand
TCTTTGTTTAAAATTTCCAATATAACTGAAAGATATTATTGTGTAAGTGAAATAAAGTTATTGACACCTTTAAGCAGGAATAGTTTGGTATAATATTTTTGAAATCAATGGAGTGTATAAAACTTCTCTTGAATATGAACAACGGTACTACTAAGATTTATTGCCTTAGAGTCTACGATTGTACTTTGTAAAAAAAAATGTATCCACCTCTTGATAATTCAGACCGAAGATATACACACAACAAAATCCCTCGTGAAGAACGTTATTGCCTGTAATAAACTGGACATATATGATGAATTCTATTTCATTTATGTTTATTCGTGCTGCCTTTTACTACGGGATAATTTATTAACGTATTTATTTCATGAATCCACCTGTTGTTACGTTCTAAAGACATGTTTATTGACATGAATTACATCAACATGTATTCTGAAATTATTTATGTATATTAATAAGTAAAGGATGCCTTAACTATACGCACTTATATTATTATTTCCTTTAACAAATAATGGTAATTTGTACTAACTTTGAAATGAGCCTGTGTATGTTCCTTTATTCGTTCATTAACTCGTATATTTTATGTCTATTGGATTTCGATTTGTTTCATCATAATTATATTGTATATACGGACGCAAATAAAAAGTTTATCCTTTAATTGTGTACGTTTTTCTTTCTCGAAATAATTGTTGTTTTATTTGTATTATCTTTCTTCGAAATTTAATTGAATTTACACTAAATTTGTATATATATCTTGTAATAGTGCCGTTCTGGTCATTAAAGTGTATGCATTAAATACGACGACCATAGGCAGAAGTCTTTATAAACTTCTGTTCTATTCTCTTCTTTGTGACTTGGGTACTTACATTTCCTCAAACATAATACATATAATCACTAATCTGGTGTGGAAACATGTGTAATGTATCAGTCAAACACGGCTCTATTGAGACTTGATTGTTTGCTTGCTTTAAAAAGATTGCATAGCATTTGTAACAATCAAACAAACGACTTAATATGATCTATAATTGATCTCATTATATGATTTAATATTATAATAAATAAACTTATTATTAACATTTGTATCATATGGTTTGTTATTGAAAGGTACATTCAACTTGTTGTACGCAACAACAGTCGCATACTGAAATGAATTCCCAAAAATCCCCTTCATAATGATCGGGTTGGTTCCCGTTGTAGCAAACCTTTAAGGGAGGTAGCCTAAGTAGTATTGTATTGTAAGATTGAGTTATGGTTAGCTCAAAATAAGGAGATATGTAATTGTTATTTTAAGAATATTGCAGTAACATATTTTACAATCATGTCTTTTTGAAAATACTCTTCATGCTGCAACATTTAAGTCAGTAAGAGCGAAAATGTGTCCAGTCCTATCACATTTCTAATTTTACTATTTACTTATAGTTTTCCACACCACTATAATTGTGTTACTAGGACAACCATGTAAACTCGTTGCGTTTCTATAAACTCGGCAAACTTTAACACCTAATACTCAAAGTTTTATTATCAGGACATAACCGTTCAGGGTGGGATTATTTCACCGTCGTTTCTTTTCTTCCATTCCGAACCACCAGGTTGTGTCAGAGGGAACTATGTCCGCAGTTGTACAAAGAAGAAAATGTCCGGGGAGTTATTATGTCACCGTACATAATGCAGATTCAGGCGCGTAGGACCTCATAAACTTCGAAATACAAACAAGAAATATATTTTCAAAAAGATATTCGGCGTATAGCATAGCTTTGAAATAAAGGTCGAAATTTAACGTAAATAAGTTATTTAATTAAAAAACAAGGTGTAAGTATTGTTTTGTTGTTTGTTCACTTAATAGTCGCATATCTTCCGCATTAAATAATTGTTATGAAGTGGACGTATCGGTATATGAAACCACATAATTGTGTTCGTAGGTACAAATTTTACTATGTGAGATCAAATCATATGTGTCATCACATTGCTTATTATGAATTCATTTATTCGTCATCGAAACATATGGTATTTGTTGATATTTGATTAAGACGCAGTTTTCTATCCACATTTTCAAATCGGACATTTTCGACGAATAGGCTTCCCGTGCCAGAAAAGTGAGCCAATCGAGAGGCTTTCCGTGCCACAACGAAAGCGAATGTAGGCATTTTTTAAGTAAAATTGACGATAATTACTATATAGCGTACATTGAACGTAAAGTTTTGATCATAAAGATGATATTACTGACATTAGATATTTGATATATTACGGAAAAGCTATGTTAAAAAGTCATCAAAGTGGCATGCATGCACGAATGTTCCACCACCCTCGTCATCATTCCATCTTCGATAGAGTTTTTGATAAGTGTTTGGACCTGCAGAATACTGTGAACCTGTAGCTGGATATATGCTTCAACTCATGGACCACCTCTTTTTATGCACAAATGTGTTAACGGGTTTTAATTTTAGATTTTCTTATCTGTTTTGTGTATTACGATCATCCATTTTTCATGTTTATAACAGAGAGGCAGCCGAGAATGAACAGAGAGGCAGCATTTTGTCAGAGAGGCCACCGATATGCATCTACACCGTGAGGTAGACTTCTTTTGATAACGTCACTGTGATTGACGTCACTGTGATTGCCCTCATCATTTCCTTAATTACAAAATAATAATTTTATATCATAATTGCCTGAATTTCAAAGTAAATTGATAGTGTTTTATGCAAAATACGCTGACGCGGCAAAGGAATAACAGATTATGTTGAAGTAATATATGAAAGAATGCCGCTCTGACAGAGCAAGCCTTTGCAAATCGAGCAGTATTTACTAGTTAGGCAGGAGATACGGACACTGGCCCTCTCGGACATATACTCTCACGATCGCATAGCATAAGCGGATATATGCCCACTTGTATTACACAATAGGCATGAACTGATGGACATGCCCAGGAGTGTATCACACAAACTATGTTGACAAATAACGCCATATAATTATTTTTAACAATGCGAATCTCTTTATACAGCACATTCACAATATGTTTTGTAGCACGAACTGTTTCATAGACAATTATATAATAAATCAATGTTATAAAGGTCGTGCTATTATCTATAGTTAAGCTCTCTTTACGACTCATATGCAAAATGCACAAGTCTCGAAACTTTCCATTTAAAGTTAAACAAATAAATGTATCTAATTTACGAAGTGAACTCATTTACGAGGTTTTAATGAAACGATCTTCTGGACCATGTGGAGCATATTCCGTATTAATCAATAAATAAAAATTTAATTGATATTGTATAACACATACTTTGCTTCATTCATTTGCTGACATACTACTCTCTACTGTTCATATCGACAAAGAACAAAATAAGCGTTCTAAAAACTAGTAAACAAGGTCGACATAAATCCCCTACAAGAACACAACATAGCGGAATTTATATCGTATTTATATTGCACACTCATTTATAAAATCATATAATAATTGTAATATTGTTTGCAGTATCGTGATAATCGGTAAAACTATTTACTGCCAACCGCTCTTTCGAGTATTATCGGCAGATATGCACACTGTCGAGTCCGTTTCCTAGAAAGAACCAGTATTTGGTGTCTAAAGAGGAGATAATAAAACGCTCCCCGAGTAGGAATTGTACTTTATAATAATACAGTTCATACATATATAGCATCAATGAAAATATGATTTCTTGTAAATTTTAGAAATTCATTTTTTTTTAATTTTACAGATCAGTTGCTTAAACTTAAAGATGCTAAAGATGAACTTGAACTCAAAATCGCCGTATACAATATTTTGTTTAAGTTGTGTTATGCATTAAAATGGTAGAATCTAGTTTCAAAGTTTCAACAAAAAATTAATAGTAAGCATTTTGTCTGAAACTTTTAATTGTCGCCGTGGTGTAGTGGATGAGGTGTCCGCCTAGCGATCGGGATTTGGTGGGTTCGATTCCCACTCGGGGAGCGTTTCATTCACTCCTCTATAGACATCAAATAATGGTTCTTTCTAAGAAACGAACTCGAAAATGTCCCTAACTGCCGATACTAAACGAAAGAGCGGTTGGCAGTAAATAATTTTTAATTTTAATTTTATATTATTTAAAAAAATAGAATTTTAAAATAATGCGTTTTAATGCGACCTAAATACAACGTTGCAGCAACGTTGCTAAAAAACGTCGCAGCAACGTTGGGAAAAAACGTCGGTGAAACTTACATATAGACCATTGGTACAACCAAACTGCAACGTTCGAATGCAACCTTATACAACGTTGCAGCAACGTTGGATGCCAACTGGGCACGTTATGACATAACAGTGCTTGGACGTGTGGCACAGCTTGCCGCCGACACGTGGTTGCAATTGATACCAAGTGGCCAGATTAGTCGTGCATACTGAACATTATGATCGGGGAGACGACTACGCGTTATTATTATGATGATGATTATCATGACACTTAATTAGCATCTATACATGTCATTCAATACATATCTGTCATTATTGAATACTACAAAATAATTAAAAAATTCAACACACGGTATGCTTGAACCATACCGATGTAATTAGCTGATTTGTATTAAATGCCGTCATCTTTTTTCATGTCCATGTTATCAATTAACGTGTCTTACCTACTGAGAAAAACTACTGAAATGATATTGTACAATACACGGTTCCAAAGTACTGTGTAACCTAGGTATGGAAAATGAGTATCCTCAGAGAGGTTACAGTCATGATGCAATTACGAGTAAAACAAAAAGGAAATATATACACCGAACACCACGTTCTATTTCGACTGTGAACATAATATATATATATATATATATATATATATATTTCATACACAGCAAGATGTCGTCCAATGCGCCCCAACCTGAATGCCAAATATGGGAAATCTGAAGTATTCAAGTCGCTTAGATCAGAGTGCAGGGTATGACCTTTTCTTACCAAACGCACATCATGGTTGCACTTAACTTTAAGCCACGAATAACGATTGAAATATGTGAACATACTTTCAAATCTCGATGAGCATGTGATTGATAGATTCTGAAAATGCCTGTTGTCAAGATGTACAAGGTTTTCCAGGTTAAATTGCCCAAAGGGTACGTATAAACTCTTTATGATTGATTCTCATTTAGTTAAGGTTAAACTGGCACAATATAAATTTAATTTTTGCTGAACAGTATATGCTTATACGATAAAACATATGCACACACATTTATTATATTATTACAATATTTGAAATATAGTATGTATTAGGAAAATTCAAATGTTTTAATTTCTATCAATTTCTAAAGTTTGGTTAGCCGAATATAAAAATACCCTTTCACATTTGTATAATGGTGAAAGCCGGATTTACATATATCCATTGAATTATTATCGATTTATCCGGAAATAAATATAACCCTTGCCATGCAATAGTTTCAATACACATAAATGAACGTCGGGTAGCTGGAAATAAACAAATCAGTTGCAAGGCAAATGAAGTTATAAAATTCGAGAACGTTCATTCATGCGAGACACGATTTCGTGGATTTTTGTAACGATCGTATTTTTATGTAAAACAATATATGGTTGAATATTTAAAATTATTTGTTTGATTTCAGAATTGTTGATTCTATTGAGTTTATTATTGCTTGACACTTGTTACGTTGTATTTGTTAACGATATAACACGAATTTATTCACTTGGAAAATACTTTTTTAAATCAAATTAATTATTTATTGTTAAATTGCTGATAAGATAATAATTGATTCAAAATTATATGAAAATTAATACTGGTAAACGTTGTTTACACGCACGTTTTTATCATAAATAAACACACGTGTTCTTTATGTTATTTTATTATATATGGCATAAGTTAATCCGAGAAGATAGATGAGACAAGTCGTACACATCCTGTAATGATGATTATTAAAAGAAAAAAAACAGCCAACACGATGATATGTGCATTTCGATCTTTCTGACAGTATTCGATTTTGAACGTCACTTATCACTTATTCGGCACCTTCTTGTCGTTGTATTGAAATCTTTTGAAATTACGACTTAAATAGGCTTATTTGTATAAAAATGATTTAACGTCGTTTATTACGAGATAACTAGGCCTCATAATGCTTGATATTACCTCAATAAATACATTATAATTTCTGCTTAAAATGTTTAATTCAAATAAATAAAATATGTTTTCTTTATTTTAATTTTTGACATTAATACGATTGTAAGTATTTAATGTTGGAATCCTTGTCGATTCTCTTTACAGAATAAACACGGATTGCACAACTCACCAGAACGTCAATATAATATTCCTCTTTTCTAGCTATCATCAACAATCATACAAGAAAAACAAACAGCACTTTAGTAAAAATGAAGTGTTCATTATTTTTTATCCACGTAGACGTGACATTCTAGATGAAATCTTAATTGCGTCATATTTTATTTCACTATAAATACGTTTTATATCACAGTACTGTATCAGTTTCTTCAAATTTTGTTTTCAATGCTGTAAACGCTGCTACTTTCCATTTAGTCCGATAACTAACATTGTCATTGGATTCAACGCTCACATCATTAGCATGGCTAAGGTTTTCTATTCCGCTTCTTCCTTCTTGTCGATGCTGGGAAGCGAAAATTCCTAATCCAAGACCCCTATCTCTCCGCATTTTCTGCATCATATTATTTATTTTCAACGCCGTGTCCCAGTGTTGTGAAAAAGTTCTTTTGCCTTCTGCCTCGAGTGTTACATTAACATCTTTCAAGTCCACTCCAGATTTCTGAATTTCTTTTATAAGTTCGCTAGTTTGGTTCTTGTCTAAATAGTACAATTTTGATAAGCGTTCTTGAAGTTCTTTCACATGGTCCAAGTGAGATTTTCGTAAGGCTCTCAGTGCCGGATTTTTCAATATCGAATAAGCAGTTTGCCAGCGGATTCGAGCTCGAACAAATGCACGTGTCCTTTCTATGGTTATATCTATAATTGAACCATATGCGATAAGAATACGATATATGACACTTTTTTGCTTCTCGTAAAACTATTTCTCATAGTTAAAACAAATACATGTAAGTTGATTAATGAAGTGTATTTTGATTTCTCACTATACATTACAGCACATTTAAAGTAAGATTTTAATGTAATACTTAAGACGTCTAAAGTATTTGACAAAGCACATAACTACCGTTTTATAGAATACATTTTTATACAAAACCTGATTTTTCCGGATCAATATATGGCTCATCTCTTTTCTTCTTTCCCGCCAATAATATCCGAACAAATATAAGCAGCACAGGATGAGTATGTGAGCATTCGACGTGCAAAAAGCCAGCATAGGCGGCGAATCCTGTAGTAATAATATTAGCACTATTAACTGTCTTAATCGCATCCTGTTGGCTTTCAAAATTCCACCAACATGAATCGCGCCTATATGATATATGTCCTGTAATTTCAATACGAGATAAAAGTGTATTTTATGCTCAGTAGTATTTTAATGAAAGTAATGTAATTAAAATCGATCGCACCTGACACTTGTGCACGAACATTAATGAAAATGACTGTAAACAGTTTTTTTAATTTATGACGAAATATAATTGCATTATATCAACATAAGAGTTAAAAACATAAAAGTTAATACACAGACCTGGATCCATCATCTGGAATCTCCTTGTTAGGGCGCTGTTGTCGAGACGCGGCAAGAAAATGACGCCAATAACAACAGACTTAATGATGCGGAGAAGGCACGACAAGAAACCGAGGAAGATGTTGTAGAAGAACATGAAGAAAGAAAAGCTGAACAGAGCGCGTCTGAAATTATATTTAAGGTACAGTGTTGATAAGTAACATGATAAGGATCGGTTAATATATTGTCAAATGACGTGAAAAGAAAACACTGAAAATAGTGCAACTGCAACACAATTTTAGTACGCATGTTGTAGAAGAATGAAAACTCGGAAATTGAACAGAGCGTGTCTGAGAGAAAATAAAAGTTTAAACTTATCAATGTACATGAGGTTTGTAAAACAAAATATAGCTAGTCTAGAAACCATTGTTGAATAAATATATCAGTTTCGCAGTGTATTTACCGCGTTAACGGTGCGGGATACAAATATTTGCATAAACGTATTCTAACCATATAGATAAAGATTTGGTGGTACGTGAAAGTAAGAAGACAAAATGTATTTACCGATTGTTCATTGCCAAGAAACGACCCCTTCCTTGCAGAAAGAAAAACTTGGCTGACAAAGTCTGCACCAGCATAGGTATAATTGTCATCATAAGGGCAGGCCTTAACACAGAAAAGGGACTATACATACGGAATATTACGCTAGTCAATTGTTCCAAAAGTTTGTATCAGTCGAGTGACTTGTATGATGACGTATCACACGAGAGGCGGAGCATAGGCAGCGAATTCTGTAGCAATCATATGAGCACTATTAACTGCCTTAATCGCATCCCGTTTGCTTTCAAAAGTCTACCAAAATGAATCGCGCCTATTTGCTATACGTCCTGTAATTTCAATACGAGATAAAATACGAATGACTTGTGTGATGACGAAATAGCACAAGGCTTGAAGCCTCGAGACTGATACAAACTCTTGAAACAATTTACTAGCGTAATATTCCTCTTATTATATACAACAACTAACGAAAACAGTTAACAATTGTTGTTTTTTTTGCTTTAACAAAACTGACGAAACAATGACTAAAACGGTACGCCATAGTTTATTTAAGACGCGTGTGAATACAGTTTATATAAATTAACGTGTAAACATTTGAATCGGGAAAACACAGGTTTCCGACACGCTTACCTTAATGACATCGTTAATCCAATGTTTATAACAATTAAGTTGACAACTGTTATCCAATATTTATAACAAACACCTTGAAACGATATGCACGTCCACTTCTATTCTTCCATGTCTTTATCGAAACTTAGTTTAAACCACACTATTTTGTTGTATTCCTTTCGAAATTTACATTTATGCATGATAAACACACACTCCGAAATACGTTTTGCATTCTTTCAATGTTTTAAACAAATAGTTTGCTGTTAAAAAAACACCACGTCCGACATGTCCTTAAATTCCAGAGAGTTTAAATAAAACTATTGTGTTTCGTCACAGATGTACTACGTTATATATTTCGTTATATAAAAAAGGGGTTTCCTATGTTCGGTGCGCGTAATGTGACGTCATTAAATAGGTCGAAGAAAGTAGTCCGGCTAGTATGGTTATAGGGAATCGGAAAACAGCGAGTAGCATAATACGGGATTTATTTCAACGATTGATACAACCTGTATTTTGTTAAAAACATTAAACATGTATATAATAAAATGTAATACATGTGAACAACACTTTACAAACAGTTATAATGATTCATAAAACATAGAATCTAAATTGGTTTTTCAACAAACAAGATATCAAGCAAATAATGAAGATTAAATAAGCAGTTTATGTCTACCATATGGTTTCCAGAATCCAAAGTAACCATTGCGTGATTCCTAAAGCCAGCAGAATAATCAGCAGGTCCAAGGCAACACAGGCAATGGAGATACAAATGAAATGCAATACGAACCCTGTAACGAAAGTAACAATAGTACTTGTTTCAAAGTCTCTGTTTCAGCATGAGCAGTTATAAGGCTCAATAAATGGGTGCCCTATGATAGTAGCATAATATATTGAGTTAATATTAAAACAAATTAATACTCGCCAAGTACGCCCTGTTACGCCGTTGGATAGTTTGAAAACGATTATATATGATTAAGTTCAATACGATATGATATAAAAGGGCAACGCTTATCAGACAATTTTAAGACAGAAACATACTTAAAACCATCTAACATTCAATATTTTGAATCTGACAAGGCATTGTATCTTGACGACGCAATTTCACCAAAACATGACATGAGATTGGCATTGTTCCTTACATGTAGTCAAGTTAAACACGTTTTTCTTGTTTTTCTTGCGTTTCATAGTTTAAATTTTATTAATTTTTGCAATAGCTGTAAATTGATTAACCGATTATTTTAGTTTTTCCCATGTGGATTTCAACAACCTTAACGTTTTAGGACGAGCAAACGAAAAGACAAATGGATTACGTTCATATAGTGTGCAACATACCCCAGCCAATGTAGGCGACCTGGTACCCGGCATACCGCATGCTGCCTAGCTGTTAATTGACCATGTGCTTCATATATTTACTACAAATGTGCAGTGTTTTAGTCAAATACCGAAACACAAAATCAAAATATAATTGTATATTGCTAGAGCGTCTTTCCTTGTTTAATTTATTTTTCTAAAAAGGCACATTGTTATTAACTTACCACGCAACAATACAATCATATATATGCATTTCAGGGCATATTTCATTAACGTAAATGTTTCATTTACTTTAATAGCTATGACACAAAAACGCATTTACATCATTTTTAAGGCATTAATTAAATGCTTCAAAAACTGCATTGTTTTCAGTGACACTAGGACTTAACCTCTATGCGCAAAATCAATTTGAGGAAGAATTGCAGTTTTTGAGAACTGTGAACATCGATTTTGCCCTTACGACAAAAATAGATTACATGTTCGTTGTATGTTTACATGAAAATTATATTTATGTCATTTATAACATTCAAAACGCAGGTACAGTCATACAGTTTTGACCATTTTTATAAGCATAATGATGCTCCACAACCACCGAGGAAGGGTTTATATTAGCACCCGCTATATATGCTATGCAATATACAAATTGCTTTTTAAACGCAGGGCAATATTATTTATAAAAAATGTATATTTGAGGTTCATCACCGAGCATGGAGTTTACAAACATCTAAACAGCGTTCTCAAGATTTCAAGATTAAAGGTTCAAGTACCAGTAGGGAGGTGTTCTCCAATGTGGATCTGTGCGGAATGTGAGTGTTGTCGCCTCTATACAAGGATAGCAGATTGGTCCTGAAGATGGGATAAGTGTTCAGGTAAGCAGAAACATATTGACACGCGCAAGGGAATACATTAATACAAATACATTACAATATGTCGTGAAATAAACTTGCACCTGTATGACGTCATCATGTGAAGAATGGTTAGTATTCCCGCCGCTAGGATCAAGGTCAAGGACACAATGAAGCAAACTGGAAACAAAAACATGCATTACAAGTATGAAACACTGCTTTTGTATCACTATGATGTTATAGCTTATCATATTCAAATATAATTATGGTATTGTGTGTTCTTGAACATCATAAGATGTAGTATATATACCTGATGAATTTAATTAAAATGCAAAAAGTACATACTTCGTAAATTTGTTATCAGTTCTGGAAGGTAAAGAACTGTGTCTCGAATATAAGTCATCCACTTCTCCTCTCCAGGTGTGGAATCTTTTCCTATTATATCAATCGTTGCTTTAATTCCTTTGTCCACCAAATTGAAGACAGCAAGGATCATAACAAATAATTCCACAGCTACCTATGGAGTACACAGTTAGTCGTTTTAAACACACACACAAGTACATACACTCGCACAGACGATCGCAAGCACGAACGCACGCAACGTAAACCCATTCCTAACCCACAAACGCACACTACAAATAGCATTCATTGTGGCGGTATCCACGCGGCAGCTTTATCGGTCATTTGCAAACAAGCTAGAAGCAGCCAGCTGAACATTTGAATACGTTATTAGTAACAATATAAATATGAGAGTGTCACAATATTGACAAAGAATACTATTCCTCACCAAGAAAACACATGTTTTAATTTGAAGCAAGCTACTTGTTGCTTACGACAAAAGCATGATTTAAAATAAAACTGTATAGATGACCACTATAAAACTATTATACCAATAAATACTATGTGGCTCCAGATAACAAAGCCAACAATTCTGATTTATTTCTCAAATATTTTACACTTTATAAATCAATAAACAAAATTATGTTAATCATATAAACATTAAAACTAAGACAAATCGGTAAAGATTTGCCAATAAACATATGCGTATGCGTTGAAAATTAATATATAATATGAGGGTTTATTTTCCAATAATTTATATCAATACTCATGAATCATAGAATGGCTTAGTTGTGAGATTCGAATAACTTATTTATTTAATTTTTAAAAGACAAATGGTCAAAATCGCACATGTTCAATTTCAAATCATAAAAACCTAATGACTTCAAGTTTAAATATTGTCCGTTGCAAATTTTAGCAGAAGACAGACAGAAGGACGGAACTACACAAATACAGACGGCATGTCACTAGTGTTTCGTATATACCCCATTCACTTCGTAACGGGAATATAACAATGAATGTGCAGATGGAATCAGTATATGTCATGAAGTTTACGAAGATACGGAAACAAAAGAAAGAAATAAGAACTTACTTTATACAGCAACATTAGACCCATCAAAGTAACAGTAAGAATACGCGTGGAATAGCGGTACTCTGAAGCATAATAACGAATGCACATTATGAACAATCAAATCATTGTCATCAAAAGTTAATAAATGAGCGTTGGGTAGCTTCTATCGACATGAAAGTAGCCTGAATCTACCAGTTCAACTATGGGTTTGATAATTGCGCAAATATCAATAAATCACTTGCAATATAGTAGCTAAAAGACCTTTTTGGACGGAGTAAATGACTAGGCTACAAAACCAAAATGAAATTAAAACAGGTATAGACGCTCCCGGTATAGCAGCATTGTACACATACATGACTTAGGTAAATGTCCATTTCAAAATCAAATTACTATTTCTAATCAATTCGGAACTTCATATTTAACACGAAACATAAATTTGGTGATTTCATTGTGGAATTAACATTGAACATATAATCCATATTTGACAGTGCTTGAATGACATACGCATCGCTAATTTTAAATATTATAATGAGTTGTAGGATAAATTAAATTCAGTGAAATTAGTCCGGATACAAAATGTTGCCAACATAGCCTCCTTTGGACAATTTTGTGCGTCCCACATTCTTGTATAAGCAATATTTATTTTAAATAGTGCCATCTTTAAATACATAAACGTCATCACATTAAAAATCCATCTAGTTATTTACCATTGAATTAAGTTTGCCTATTAGTAAATCCAATTAAAATTCAAAGAAGCGGTTGTAAAGCAGAATCTTACATGTATGACTGGATAATAATTATGACATGTATTCGACTAAAACAGATGTAGTTTGATAAAGCAGTATGCGGAATTGTAATGTTAAACAGTCATATAAGACGAATGAAAGCGCATGTACGTCATAACAACCCATCGTGTTCTTACTATTTTTGTTCTGGTAGACGACAACTTCTGTCACGGATTTTGCGATTCCGACCACCTTAGCCTGTAGATTGGCAGGGGGTGAGCTTGCAAATTAAAAGCATGTACTATTAACCGAAAACTTTGGAAATTATCTTCTTGCATGTAAGACAACAATTAAACATTGATAAATGTGAACCGTGATTCCGGACTCACTTCACAAATTTTTCTTCTTTAAAATCCAGTTATTAAATGATGACAGCATTTCTCAGATCGGTACATTATTTAATAATATTTGGAATTTGAAAATCGTCTTAAATGTGCACACCACATCACATGTTCATGAGTTTACAAACATTTTTTTTTACTTTGCAAAATATCAAGTATGTCATACAATAACGCACTGTATCTTACGTATTTTTATTTTATTTTTTATCATCCAATTCAATAAAAATCAGCAAGACGTAGTTAATCAAATGATTACCGAGGAGGTTTTGGTGGCCGTAATAGATTCCGAACATGTTCTGCCTCAGATGTCAAATCTAGATCCTTGTCCATTTTGAGAACGGACACCCTTTCCTTTGACGTATAGATACGTACTGTCTTTCTGCGCAGACCTTTGAACATTTTCAATGGAATGCTTATACAGAGGTAACCTAAACAAACGAGGTTCGGAAAGTCTCGAGCAAACAAAATGAGGCGAGCTGTCTGAAAGAGACAAATAAAAACAACGATGTAAAAGTATAAACTGAACAAAATTTGAAACTAACACTAATATGCTTTCTTGTTTATAATGTATTCATGATAAAAGCGTAAGTAGATCTTACATGTTCACAATTAACATCACAATTGATGCAAGTATTATTTCAAATTAGTAATGAAACCTTACTGGTATGAGGTCACATTCAAATATCTTGTACGTGTTGACTGCAAACAGCACGCATGCGTATAGTTCGGCCACCACAAGACTGACAAGGGAATCCAGTGCAAGGGCTGCAAACATGGGGAAGTAGCCCACCCCTATCACTCCCATGGACAGGATCTTGTTCCAGACTGAAACAAGACATGTGCGCGTTTTATACATTTTCTTTTATGATAAAGATGATTTAAACTAACATAATTGCATTACAATGTGTAAGCTTGCCTACTTGTCACGTATCTGGGACCTTGCAGGTCAACTATGACTGTTAACCCAAACACCATGTCCACCGTGAGGAAAGTTATGGCGCCCCAAGCTGCCGCATAGGACATCCGGTTTGACTTGCCCAGAATATCCATTGGACTGATAAACAAATATAATCAAAGTGCAAATACAGTTGCATTATATTTATAAACCCATTATTTACGTCTTTTATTTACGATGAGTGCCTAATGCATAACAATAACTGGACATATTCATTTATCAAACATATCCACCAATTAATTAAATCGGGATCTTCGCATTGGGTTTTAGACAGATTGCAGTGCCTTCAATATGCAGTTGACTGCCAAATCGTGTTCTTTGATAGTGTTCAAATGATTAATGTTTGAATACTGTTCTACCGTGCCTACAATATGCAGTTGACTGCCAAAAAATCGTGTTCTTTGATAGCGTACAAATGATTAATGTTTGAATACTGTTCTTGCATAAATGGTTATTGTAGTTTTATGTCTGTCATTTGTTTTTAATCATGATATATATCATTGTTAGTGTACATGCATATAATATGATTAGTTATGTTTTGTTCTCATTGCTCAAGATGAAATATGATGCATTTATGTATTTGTTGTAAATTGCATTATGTTAGAAGACCTTGTTGTCAAAATATGAAATGTTTTATATAAATTGCATATTATGTAACTTCATCTGATGTATTTCTTAACAAGTATTTCTTCTTTAAATAAAGATTTTTTGTATTATTATTATTATTAGTATTATTATTATTATTACTATTATTATTATTAGTAGTAGTATTATTATTATTATTATTATTATTATTATTATTATTATTAAAGGGTATTCAAACGAACTATAATTCTTTTGAATGGACTAACATTATGACTATCACCATGCTGTACAAACGGAAGTATTATAATATGTGACGACACTTTACACACATACATAAAAAGTAAGCCCAGTGTACCCAAAGCGCGGCAAATATGTATTCGACACATTTTCTGGTTTCCATCTGGTACTTACAAGACAGCTGCGGGTCTCCCACCCAGGCATGACAGATAGAGATTCTTTCGGTGGAAAGAGAACGCCAGAAGAAGAATCATAGCGCTCTAAAATTCAAGGAAATAATAACAGCTTCTTTATGAGTATTTTATTACAAACTTGCTCCATTATTCGAACTACCTTGGCTTCGTCATAATACACCGTCACGATTTAAATGTATCAACCGGTAAATGAAAGTAATGTGTGAAACACAGCATTTAATTTGTTAGGAGAATTAGTTTATAAACAAAACATCAGCAACAACAACACAAACAATACCAATATAATAAGTATAAGTATGATGAGATTTCTTCAAGCGATGCGATTCAATACATTCTGAGAGGTTACATTGCATATGTCTGAAACAAAGGTCTTGTCAAACATGTGATAGTTGTCAATAGTGTTGGTTTGTCAAAGACAGGCGTGGTTGTGTAAAGCCAATTGTATATCGTTAATTTAACATTGATCATTTTATACGACCGGGTTTTGACACTTGGTTCTGTGAATGTGGACTTTACCTGTTGCTAAAAGTAGTATGTTGTAAGATGTGATATATTACCGAAGGAAGAAGAAACCAAAAGTGGAACTTGTCATCAGGGATGTTTGTGATGCATTCTGTCCTGAAAATATATAGAACTTATAACAATGGTTTGTTCCTAATATCATCAACATATTCTTATAATGACCTACGTGTGTTTCACTATTCACCGTCTAAACAAAGTTCAATGATATACCCGGTATATTGAATAGGTTGCGTACCTTGAATACATGTAACACTTCTGTCTAACACCGTAAAATACGACCAACAGGAAACAAAAGCTATATGCTTTAAAAATGTACAGTTACTAAATTAGGACTGACCGCAAACAAATCACCGCATGGCTTCATAGTGTTATAAAAAGTTTCAATATAGTAACCCTGTATTGTTAAAAATTAGAAATTAGGATTAAAATGGATAAATGAATATCGATTTTCCAAGATAAAAGCCATTTATTTTTATCTAAAAACGTGCATCTGCCGTGAGTAGTATTGACAAAGTTCCACATCTTGACGTAGATATGTCATTGTAAATCATGTCTATATCAGTATGTTTATATCATACAAAAACATGTTGCATAATAAGGACAAATTGAATATTTGTATTAAATCTATATTATTATGATTGAATTCTGTGTACTGTTTATATGTTTTGTGTTGTATTTTCATACTCTGGTAACCAATGTTCTTTTGATATTTATTAGATCTAGATGCTTTCATCATAGTAAAGTATGACAATTATTCTATGTGTATTATCAAGGAATGAAACATTTTCTTATTGCATAATGGCCAAAATAAATAGGACTGAGTGGTCTCGAAAATCTACCAGTAGTATGAAACCAGACTTACACTGTTTCGTTTGTTTGGGGGTTCGCCTTGCCATAGACTAGATTAAAGGCCTCCAGAAATTTGGCCATATTTGAACCTGTAAAATGTTAGACATCGGTACGAAATACACATGTGTATATGTACATATTCAAGTTTTAAGCACACCTTTATTATATGGGTTTCTGGATATTTCTAAATTAAAATGCGCATACAATATAATCTTATTAGTTTTGTACACAAACCAATATAAATGCAATATCAGGTTTGCGTGAAAAAAATATGTTTATAATTTACACATACCCTTGAATAGCATAAGCCCCCAGTTTTCTTTTAAAAATCGTTTTAAATTATTGTCTTGACTTACAAGGCGGTCCCATTCATAATTTCACACACTGTTTTGGTCAAATCTATACCTTTCAATCCAAAAGCCGGGAAATTTTACCCAGTGGCATTACAGACTAAAAGAACAATATAAATTCAATATTAAATGCAAAATTTACATAAACGATTTGCATTCTGAAAAACAATACTGACCATGTATAAAATGTTGTGTCATGGAGATAACGTCATATAAAATGTTGTGGTCAAAATTACATAAAACTTTAAGAAACACTACAATAGGTTAGTAAAAGAACAATATTTTATACATGTATTTAAACCCAAATTAAATTTCATTTAATATTTATTGACGTTATGACGTCATAATTGATATGACGTTATCTCCATGACATTTTGACGTTGTAATATATTGTATTATGATGAGCTATGCGAAACGCGTTGGCTAAATCAATATATATTTAAAATCCCAGACAAATATATATATATATATATATATATATATATATATATATATATATATATATATATATATATATATATATATATATATATCAATTTATTTTGTATATAACATATGCCTTAATTGCATGAGCAATTTAAAAGAAGCTCGTTATAAAGGGATGTGGGATTTCAGAAACATGTGTGGATAAGAGATATGTGAACTATGTTTATTAACCCATGTATGCCTAGGGTCTCGAAAAAAGGCCTTGGCAAACAGCGTAGACCCAGATGAGACGCCGCACGATGCGGCGTCTCATCTTGGTCTGCGCTGTTTGCTGAAATGAATTTCTTTAAAAAATATTCTAAAAATAGAAATAAATATACTAGACGTCCCTAATTTTGGAAATAAATTGATCCAATTTAGAAGGACGGGAGCCAACCTATCGATGTTGGCACAAGTTTACACTCACAAAGTCACCAAGCTGAGTATATACAATTAAAACAATATCTTGTTATGGTACAGATGTTAATGGTCATGTTTAAGGATGTCTACGTACGTAATAGACCGACCAACTGATTGTATTTATTTATTTATTTATTATACATATATCATAAGTTATTGATATCGATGATATACACGAATCTCTTTGCAGCTAATAGTTATCAAAATGTCGGTTTAATGGTGTAAAGGAAAGTGTTTGGTGTGTGACTGAACACTACTGATTGGTTCACATATATGACAATAGCCGACGACAGCTCGTTCTTTAACGCAAACCATGGCTGTTTGAAATAACGTTTATCAGTTTCTAAATTGATAACAGCGCTATATGAGCCTCGTATTGGCAATTTAAAATGATTAGCATTTTCATGACCTTAAATTGATATAACTGTGTGCATGTACAATAATAGCTACACATTTAAAAAGAAGACGCTTACCTCTTGAGAGTGGTTACCTGAATATTGTTATCTGTTACATTAACCATTTTTAATCAACGAATCCATTTGTAAACAGCACGCACTTCGTATGAATCAATCCTTACATACTTTGTACTATGACATTGAAAGCTGATATGAGGTGAATAGCTGATTCAACGCTTAAAGGAGTACTTCATTAAAATATGGCTGTTATAAATTAGCGTTTTAAAATTTGACCTCAGTGTGTGCTCTTGAAATTTACCATAGAAACCTGATACTTATAATTGGCATACAGTCAGATAAAGGATAAAAATTGAAAAAGTGATTATAGAATCCATTCAAGTCTTGCGTGTGACTAAGCCCCACATGATTGAAAACAAGTATGGTTAGTTTCCTGGTTGTGTATCATATGCGATTGGAAATGCAGCTCAAAAACAGAAAAAAACTATTTGATCGGGGTATTTACAAATGGGTCATACCTCCGTTATTGGCATAAAGTTTGCTTTAAAATTTGATGTACATTTTCATCTTATCTATAAATACATTCATAACAAGTTTCAACGAAATCTGCAAAAGCAGTTGCAAGATGTGGCTAAAGACAAAAAAATGTGCTAATTAAAAAGTACAAATGAGTAAAAACTCCATTATTTTCAGACGGATTGCAAGGGCATTTGACGTGCATCATCCTCGTATCCCTATCTACACCCATACCAAGTTTCAATGAAATCGGCTAAAGCATTTCTGAGATATGGCTATGGACACAAAAAGTATTCCGGACGTAAGGACGAACGAACGGACGGAATAACGGAAGGACGGACCAGACCAACAACGACAAACAATATACATCCGCCTATGAAAGGGGATAATAGCGTTTAGATTAGTTTCTATTATTTGCTATTAGTATGCTAAAGATTATCGTGGAAAGTAAATAGCAAACGATAGATGTAAGTGATGATACTATTGATGAAATAGGATTCATGATCGTTTGTGTATATGTCGACATATATTTTATACAATTGAGTCCAATGCAAACGCTAAGGTTGCTTGTGTAAGCTTCTGAGCGAAAGTTAAAAAAAGGTGGAAATAGCCTTTAAATATATAACTGTTTGAATAGATCTCATAAATTAGAGCGATGAATTGGATAGACTGGACACAGTGAGTCTCTATACAATAAAATGTTCAACAGCATTACAGGTATAAATTGAACATGTATATAGTTTATTGATAGTATATCTAAACGCAAATATCGACTCTGTTTGCCCACAACGAACCAAAAATACCAATACTTAGGTCACACATAATCAATACCTAGATTCTCAGATTCTTTCAAGCAAAGATCTAACAATAAACATTTTAGGTATATGTATTTTATGAAAGCAATCAAGACTACCGGGTAATCTGTGCTTGAATTAATAATGTACCGGCGTTATGCTGTTTTAATTAATGTTGCCTCGTCATTTATTTCCAACTTCGGCGTTACATTTTGTTTTAAGAAGGCAAAGGCCTTAATTGGCCACAAGTATGTCGAGG
>NC_068360.1:56226478-56241478 GCF_020536995.1 Dreissena polymorpha | reverse complement strand
CGACAGCCTTTCATCACGTACATGTCCTAGTCTCTCCAACAACTACCTGAGGCCCAGTACCAGCTCACAGTAGAGAGAATGACGGCCATCCTCAACGAGATGCAGCGACCCATCCCCCACCCCCTCCCTCCAGCTCAACAACCTCCAGCATCAGTACCTTCACCCACACTCACCTTTTACCAGCAGCGGCCGCATTGCTACCAGCCCCAGACCCAGCATTACGGCTTCCAGCAGCAGCCTTAGCCTGAGCACCAGTCTCAGCACTTCCAGCAATTGCAGACACCCAGAGGCAGCCAGCCATCCTCCTCCCCAAGGAGCTCTAGCGCAGGACTCATGTTGTCAGACATGCCGAAGTTTTACTCCTTTAACCCAGCCAACATGAGCGCCGTCAGCGAGGGGTGGATTCTCCATGAGCTTCAAAGGCATGATATAAATGCTCCATCCATACAAATCCCCGCAACATCTCAAGGGACTGATGATTTACTGGCAGAGATAAGGACCACCGTTGAGGAGAATTGAGACTGCTTGCACCTCGTCACCTGTATTTGCCAAGTGCATCAATAATAAAAACAATCTCAAATGTTTTTCAATCTTAATGACCTTAAAACAAAGAATAGTAAAAAAAAAACGTGTTTGTTGTCCTTTATTGTCATTAAAACCTCTAGTGTTAGGTAAATTTAACACCATTTAACACTATGTTGCAAATTGGTTCTGTTGTTGTTGCTCCCCTTTGAAGAAGTCAGTTCGAGTTGATCCCCTTTTGACCGTAGAAAACAATCGTCTGGACCAAGAAATCCTGTGTTTATTTACAAGCTGTACTCTGATATGCGTCCATCTGATTTTTCTTCAAGTAAGCACCCTTTCTACCTGGCAATACGTACAAATGACACTGCATCCCAGTGGTTCATGCGTAAACAATTGGGTGTCAACAAGCTAGGTCAGATGCTGAAGGCCATGCCAAGCACAAGAGAATAACGAACCACTCAGTTCGCAAATTCCTGGTCCAAAAACTTCGAAATGCAAACATTCCACCCACTGAAACCATGGCCATAACAGGGCACAAAAATGTCCAGTCCATAACCAATTATTCCAACATATCTGTTGAACAGCAGCAAAAGTGTTCAAACATTCTTGCTCAGTCCAGTAAATGTAACAATCCAACAGATTCTTCTTGTTCACCTTCATGCACCGAAACGATGGACGAAATGCTGCCTAGACAACCACTGTCTACCGTCGAAAAAGTTGATCTTGATGTTCGCCCCACCCAGTCACTTCACCAGCAAATGTCTTTCTCTAGTTGAACAACTTTGCCTCACAATTCTTTGATGCCACTTTCCACATTTTAAAATGTTAATGTATATTATTAGCTTAAATCCAAGTAATCTTTGTTATTTCGTCACGAAATAACCACATATTATAACAAAGAAGCAAATATTGTGCACCTCGTGATCGACTTGATAGTTGGATATCGAAAGTGAATTGTGTGTGGTGTTAGGCTACGTTGTAAACAAATGTAGTTCCTTGTATATAACAACTTAATGTCATATTGATATTATAAAACTTTAAGATTTGCAATGCAATATGATTAAAATTGTAATTAATAACGCTCGACTCTTTGTTACAGAACGATATTCTGATTAAAAAAATGATTATTTGATCAGCGGTTATTTTTGGAACGCGGAGTAATACACCGACCTTGGTTACACTACAGTCATCATCAAAGTACGGCAAACACTCATGAAAACTAATTTTGTTTAAGTAAAAAAAGTTTACTGAATACAAAGTGGGATAAATAGAATAATAGGTTAGTGTTGATTATAGATCAGGTTTATCATGCTCGGCACGAAAATGAAAAAGCAGTCGCCAAGGCTCGTGCTTTTTGTTTTCTAAGCCTCGCATGATAAACCTCATCCATTATCAACACTTACCTATTATTCTCTATTTCTATGTTTGATGGCTCGTTGTACATATGGTTACACTTGTTGCGACGTATGATGTTTTGAAAAGTAATTGAATTATGTTTTTGATAACCATTGTTTTTCCTGTCATGGACTTTTTCAACGTCTTCAAAAGTGTCATCTTATCGACCGCATTAATTCAAATTGATCTGAATGAATCAATAATAGTCTTTGAGTGCGAAACATGCATGGCGAATTATCAGAAATTAAGAAACGAATATTCATGTTTAAGACAGACATGTACTTAATGAATTTCTAAGAATTGTATTACAGCTGAGCGCTTTTTATAATTATTTGAAAGTCCCTTGTTTGGTTTCTACTAGAATTACGAGTACAAATGCGACGGTGTCAATACTTCCTGTTTACAGCTATTCATGATCGTTCAGATATGGAAGACATTAAACGAAAAGTTGATTTACAAAACAACATTTACTCCTAAAAAAATTAAAGAAGAAATGTGTTTTTGACAAATCAATACAAATCAGTCCCAGTAGAACACTTGAATAACGTTTCAGAGGAACAATGAACATATTTTATTTCCGTTTAAATATGTTTATGCGAAGGCTTGCAATAAACGTCTTGGATCGAATTGCAACAAATCCTATAATGTGATACGTTAATAGACATCTCAAATGCTTTTAATGCACTCATTAAGTAACTTTGCAATTAAAACAAGTATAACAGTGTCGAATTACAGTCACTGGTGTAATAAATTAAAGAACCAAACAAAAGTTCTGTTCATTATTTTGTCGTTTTGTCATTCTGACCTCGTTTTCAGTAAGAATTTAATGGAATTGTAGGTTTTAGATTACTAGAATTGTGATGTCTAAGTGTTTGTCTAATAAAGACTACATAAAGCTATAAATAGCGTCGTATTTATTCTATTTTAATGACTACAACAGTTTGTGATTGCGTCTTTCTTTCGTTTAACAGGTTAGCAAATGAAATGCAAAATAACCAAAAATCGACAATCAGAATAACACTAAAATCATTGGCCGATATGTTATCCATGACACTTTTAAGTGTTTTGGTTGTTAATATATCTGAAACTCAAGACATTACGCGATGGATTGATGTCGAAATGCTTACTTGCTGTGATTTAATACAAATCTCAATGTAGAAACCCGGTGTTATTTGAGTCCGAAATGATAAACAATATATCATTTAAAGCTACAAAACATGCTATTGTTGTGTTGATGTTTCCCATTTAGACTAGGAGAACCTAGCCGAACGCATATACCATCAAACCCGATGTAATAATCCATAAGGTTAATAAATAATGTAAGATTCAGTGAGTGGACATGTTTTGTCTATAATGTTCTGCGACATGCTTCTTTTGCAAATTTGTTTACACCTTTGTAACCTTTAACAAATCATGGAACAAATATTATAACAAATGAAAGAGCTTTTTTCGTTAGATAAAAATGCAAAGTTCATAAATAGCAGATCTATGAACACTTTTTAAAGCAAATCGTGCTAAGCAAATAAATAAATCTCACTTCATTGCTACGACCATTTATGCCACAATTGTCTGATTATGTTTTAAAACAAACACAAAAAGTAGACAAGATACATCCCGATACACATCAAAGGACCTAAGGAATCCAAAATGACGTCATGACGCGCGTTAATTGAATTGAGAACATTGCATATCCTTATTAGTAACTATTTGACACTCATCAGCATTAGAAGTGCTATACATCCTCGTAAAATATTATAAAACATTTTCGAAAATATCAAAGCGGAAAGTGTCTTCTATGCAAATTTTATTTGACAAAAAAGGTATTTAAAACCATTTTTATTGTATCACTAATATTAATCGCATCTTTGTTTAATAAATGCAACGAACAAAAACACACTGCAAGCACAAACACGTTGTGAAACTATGATTGTTTCTATTTTCAACTGCGTGGAATGCAAATATGTTTGTCATAAGCGGGTTCTTTTGTCATGACATATTCGATTCAAGTAAAATTACCCGTCATAATTATTTGTGTCCAATTTAAATGGTTATTAATTTTTTTTAAGAATTGTAATAGAACGGTTTATCCGTTCACCATAACGTGCATGCCAGTACCTATTATCGAAACGGAATAAACGAGATTGCTCATTGGTAATTGAGCGACATTCATACTTGACAGTTAGAGTCAATTGAATACAATTATTGATGTCATTTCACGTTATGTACTGAGTTTATCGCAACCGTTCTCATTTTGGATACGGGTGTTTTAGACAGATAATATTTTGCATTGTCATTCATAGAAAATGTTTATGGCATTAATAATTGCATTGAGTCATTCGGGCTATCCCTGCAGGATAACTTTTTTACGACTAGCAAAAATTACATACACAAACGCTGTTTATATTTTTGTGAGTCAAGGCTTTGTCTTCAGTTAAATGCTGCTTTAACATAGAAGCACTGATATAGGTGGTTAAGGTAATTCTTAGAAGAAGCCCGATTCATAAAATGTGTGTTGGTCTGGTCAAACAAATTATTAATGCATCATAGTGTAAATGGCATACCATAGCAAGAAGTGGCAACAGAAAGAACGAATATTTGCAGATTCTAGAACGTGTTTATTGTGGGAAAAATCAGGTGTCACCATGCAATGATCCACTAAGTCTCGACTGAATAATACTGTATACAATGCTATCGTATTGCTAGGGACATCACTTTACATGAAAGCACAGGGATACAGAATATTTGTTAAGTCTAACAATTACAGTAAACACAGACGTGTAGTCGCTCCAGGTGGCATTCAACTCTGTATACTAGTCTACCGTGTACTAGCTTGAATGTTAAGACAATTGCACAACATAGATGCCGTGAAAGCATATAAATAAAACATGGAATTACATACCATTTGTTATTAGTAGTATATTTTAGTTGATAACTGTTCGATATGAATGTTTTAAGACCGGTATGCCGATATATCTTTTCTACTTACTGTTGTTCTTAATAAAGATATTTTGCACATGGTCAGTTTCTCGCGCCCCGACGTTAATTTCGACAGCCGATAACGATAGTTTAATAAAAGAATGGTTACCATCTTTAATATTAAGCTATACAATAAAAGGTTGTTTCATTTGAATTCCTAATTTAGAGCAGAAGAAGCTGAAGCATATACGATGAAACGAGTCAACAGAGATTTTCAATCCCGATGTTATGTTACATTTTGGAGATGAATAATGTATGATTCAGTGAGTGAGTATGTTTTCTCCAACATGTCTTGCGACATACTTTTTTCTGCATAGCTTTTTTCAGATTGTTCACCTCGAAACAATGCCTAAGGCCAATATCACAACACGTGAAGAAGCTATTGTCGGTTGATAGAACTATAAAATTCATTTAAGGGTAGTTACATGAACATTTATTTAAAAGGTTATCATTCCATTTATGCCACAATGCTCTGATTATTTTTTAAAACAAACACAAATAGTAGAAACATATCATGATCATACACATACAATGAGCTAAATACTCCTATGCGTTTACTTAATTAATAAGATTTCAGAAGATTATTTGTTACTTGTAAGTTGGCACTCAACAGCATTAATGCTTCTATACATCACCTAGAATATGTTTATGCGAATTATGAACACACTGAATAGAAATGGTTAGTACACATTCAGATTTTTTTTCTTCATCTAAGGCAAATCCTTACTTTTTTTTTGCGCAAATGAGCTCATATAAATACAATTTTATTCGCCATGGGTTATTTCACTCATTTTATTACTAAATTTATTATTCTCTATTCTAAAAATACTATTAAATTCTCATCATCTCTATCAACCATATCGTCATCATTCTATCAACATCGTAATCATTATCATACAAATAATAACCCAAAGACAAAATATGAGTGGGCGTTTATATTTGACAGGACCTTCGACATATACATGCAAAAAACAATGCTTTTGACGCCCGTTTGTGTTCCATGTTCAAAGGAGATCGACCTCAATGTCATCGCTCAGTTAATCAGTCTCGAGACGACTTTAAATGGTGTAACATCCTTGTTCAGATGTATAAAGAACTGAAACGGTACTTATTAAATTCATTATCAATAAATAAAGTTCGTCCTCAAGTCTAGTAGGGTGTTTCTATATTCTTCGTTGTATTGTTTTTCTTTCGACTTATGCAATCAACCTGACTCTACTGCTTATGATATGTAACATACGATTACACTCAAATAATCATTTAAGTAATTGTAATGATTTTGTTTATAAATGCAAAACAAATTTCTCTTTTTTGTAAATAATCATGCTCAATAATTTATAAAGAAGCGTCCACTAGACAAACGCCACAAATATATGCCTTGTTAAGCTTTCAATATGTCAATGCTGAAAGGTGACCCCGGAAATGCGAATCAATCGACCCTGATAATTAAAAATAAGTGTTGGGGAGAGTGCTTGTAAATAAACAAAAATGACCTCGTAACAAGTCTACAAATTACGAAATGCCAAGATTTACAAAGTAATAAATTGCACTTGCTTGGAATGGACATCTCGGCTGTTGCTAAACATTAGACATATTTCATACGAAATTGCAACAAATGTTTTGCTTATTTAGCTGGACTCAAAACTGACACTCATAGATCAACCATGAACAGCACAAACACACGAACGAACGAACGAGCGAACGAATTAACAAAGGAACAAAAGAACGAACGAACTGACGAACAATCAAAGAAACTCACACACAAACAACCAAACAAACTGTAATTGACCATTTAAAGGCGATGTTTATTCGTACTTTAATTGAACCATCCCAAACTCTTCGTTTTCGTATTCCATATTACGTGCAACCAGTGGCGAAAACATGCTATGATACAATTGAAAAAACAACAACAACATATACAATCCATCATTTATAATGCCATATAATTAAAAGCCGAACAAAAATAGTATTATTACGAGATTTACATTCAAGCTAATTGTGATGTGCGACAAGCATTTCAACATATAATAACAAACATGTAAGTATAACCATTATAAGAAACCCAATATATTCCATACATGTACGTACATGCTACATTGCAGTTCAATACATAAGTATTTGCATACGTCCATGTGAATTAATAGCCATACTTCATATATATTCGAAAAATACATTCATAGCGTAAGTCAAGATAAACTATTAGAATGTAAATAAGGACTTGACACAGCTTATTTGCAGCGAATCGAGAGTGTACCACATCAATAGCTTAGTTGGTGTCATCCTAACTTAGTTATCTCACCCATGTTTCGATTATAGACAGATTTCCAAGAAATTAAGGTTAATTTCCTAGAAAGTATAAAAAACCTTTAATATATTCAAATTGGAATCATTTGAGGCCTGTTTTGCTGATCAGAAGACGAATTACCGACCATAAAAATAGAGCAAAATAGCAACAACATCAGTTAACGTTATAACGTTTGCGTATAACGTACTTAAAAGCTGTAAACTGTGTTAATTACACTAGCAAAAAATTTACATAACCACACAGACACAGAAAAGCACAGAGTACAGCCTAATTTGTGACGGAAAATATTTGCTATCGGCCCTGTCGATAGACCCTAATAATGTTATTTTTAAACAAAGTTTCGCGACAAAATTGCGTCGTTTTCTTACTTTAAACAACTATTGTGAGCAATGCATACGCGTTACATGTTGGTATTTCCATTTCACGGTACTAATTCTAGAAATAATTATGCTGTTTTTGTTCTTAGTGCTGAGTAAAGCGTATTGCATGCAACTTAAAACGCAAAAACAATGGATTATTTTCAACAAAATATCATCCACATAGTAACGTGATTTCAGAGCATCACAATAAGAATTTAACATATTGATTTAAACTCATTAGTCCAATATTCTGCTATGTATATATTTACATAAAAAACGATGTTCTTTTGTCCACTTAAACATAATTGTGTAAGGGAAAATCATATTAACTTCATCATAATGGCGATAAAATACACGCCATTTAGTCATCATTTATTGAATTTACTCAGTCTGGATGAAAATCATTTTCAAAAGTATTGTCTACGTCATGAAATTCATTGCCAAACCTTGTGAATGTAGGTATGAAGACAATATGCACTGTCTATGTAAACAGAGCGTCTATATCAGTCAACCATGAACATTTATCACTTATCAAATCACATTATAATTCACTTTTTGGTGATAAATAAAAAAAAATACTCTTACTTTATCGTGATGAATGTCCGTGTTAGGTGAGTATTTACATTGTCTGTTCGCATATGTTCTGTATCAATATAAACATGCGTACCGCATATAATTGGCGTCGCACTGATGTGCGGCGACTAGTATGTAATACGTTTTTTTTTGCTTATGGGAGGAGAAGTTATTTTACGAATCAATGTATATATTTTTGTTGTCAAAATATCTTGCATAGTGGTGATTTTTTGTGTAAATTAGTGTAAATAAGTACTGCATTTGTGCCTATTACATTTACTACAACATTTATTGCCAATAATGCAAAGCTAATTCTTTTAACTAATAACTGATCACAGGGACTGGGCAATAATAAATGATCACAGGGACTGGCCGAATACGCTAACCGGTGAAAATTTCTGGTTTTGTATAAAAATAAAACATAATCAAAATATATTTATTTTGTGGTTTTTCTAACAATAGCGCAGACTTTTGCTGTTCGAGTTTTGGTAAACGCGTATTGTCTTCAATTTTACAAGACGACAGCGATTACACGGTTTATTGCTTTATTGATAACCGTTACACTACAGTCACTTATTAATATCTTAGTTAGAAGGTGATTTTTCAAGCGGTTCCGTAGTGTAGTGGTAACACGCTCGCTTCACATGTGAAAGGCCGAAGGTTCGAGCCTCAGTAGAATCAAATTATTTTATTTGTGTTCTATGTTAACTTTTTGTTTTGATGTAGACATTTTAGTTTAAATAAATATGCTGTTACCATTTTTTTGTTTTTATTATGCCCATGAAATATATGTGTGAGAGGGTGGGGGGTTCGTAAAGACATTAAAACTTTTACAGTGTTTTCATATCAATGAGTACTCAACCCCTATCGTAAATGAGCAACGTAATAATAAGTTTAGAATCATCTCCCCTTGAAGTTGAGAAAAATATGAAATTATGCTTACAAGATGAAGCAGATTTTTAAAAACCTACACTGTTCTGTTCCATTAATGAAAAATGCACACTGATGCCAGTAAAAAAGGAAACCAATGTAAATAAAATGAACTATGAAATATTTGGGGGTTACAACACAAAATCCTAGATAATGGTTTTTGGGGGGGGGGGGGTTATAACACAACATCATAGATAATGGTTATAAGGGGGTTATAACATAAAATCATAGATAATGGTTATACCAGTATCTTTTTCTTTTTTGTTTAAAATAATCGGCCAATATATTAATATTTACAGTAGAAAAAAATCGTTCCATGTAACTTCATTGAGTTCCTTTTACACTGAAATTCCCGACGCCCTTTGATGCTTTGCATCAATACTTATCTTGTGATCATCCAAAATGTGATACAAAGGTTGGTCCGGTCAACCGTTTGATATGTCGATACTTAGTGATGTATCGGGGAAAACGAATAAAATAATCCTTGATAATTGGAAAGCAGTCATTGAGACAGTGCTTGTTAATAAATATATATATGACATAATTGGAAGTCGATCTGCAATTGACAGAGACCATGATACAATAGGAAAAGCATTGTCATATAATTAGCAGCATCACCTAAAATTACACAAAAATTGTAAAATTAGTAGTGCTACGAAAATAACTTAAAAGCAAAATGTGATGTTTGGCAAGCATTGCGACAGAAAAGAGCAAACATGTGAGTACAGCCATCAAGTAAGCATTTTTTTCCTATACTGAAAATGTACGTGAACTAATATGCTACATCGCTGTTGAATTTGCACGTATTTACATGTTCCCATGTAAGGTAATGGTCATATTTAAAACAAATTATACATGCACAATATATAATTATAAACACTGTAAGAATGCAAATCAATGACATCTATGACGTGTATTGTTGAATATACAAATAAAAGTTGAACTGTGTCTCAAAAACATACTTCAAATGATTCAATGATTCTGGTTTAAGATTGATTTCAGCGAATCGAAAGTTGAACACATTAATATCTTAGGTAATGTCTCACTAACTCATATCTCTTAACACTAAGATTTGAACTATTCAATTATAGAAAGAGATCTTAGAAGAATTTGCAATCTCGAAAAAAAGAGAAAATCTGAAACATGTTTTAATCAAAATCTGTTGAAGATTGTTTCATTGATCAAGAGAGACATAACCAAGCATTAGTACATAAAATAGAGCACGAGAGAAAAAATGGACATCATAATAAGCACGTAGTTTAGCCTAATTAAGATCGGTCATGTTTGTAGACCGTCATTATGGTATTGTGAAATAACGACAAATTGCGTCATTTTCTTTGTTTGAACAATTATGATGAGCCCACGCGATACTTGATTGTTGTTTTCACAACACGGTTCTAAATGTAGAAATATTCATACAACACTGTATTGTTTTCTACAAAATATCATCTAATAAGTACGTGATTGAAAGCAAAAATAGAGGTTAACCCTTGATTTGACGTACGAGCCCAATCGTATGCAATTCATATTGGAACATAAAAAACAATGTTGACATATATTGCTTATACATCTTTGTGCAAGGAACACGCATATTCACTTCGTCATATTTTAATATAATACAAGCGATTTTGCCATCATTTGAGCGGCGCCCTGGAAAAATGGAGCTTAAGCATGTGCATCAAGTGTGATCCCAGATTAGCCCGTGCAGTCCGAAAGGTTTTCCGCCTAAACTGGATTTTCGTTAAGAAGAGACTTTGTTTAAACGAAAATTTCAAAAGCGGAAAGCGTATTTCCTCTACCGTTTATGTAACGTGAATTTATATTTAAGCCGAGCAAGACAACATTTTCATGTATCCTCAATACAAGAATTACATTCATCCCTTATTTTCTTTATAAATGCAACAATAAATTACACACTATAAGTACAATCAAGTAATAACACTATGATTATTTCTATTTTCCACTGCGTGGAACGCAACTTTGTTTATCATAAGGGGGTTCTTTCGTCCATACATATTTAATAAAAGAATGACCCAATACTATTATTTTCTTCTTATTTAAATGGTTGAATCATTATGAGGATTGTGAAAGAACGATGTATCCAGTCAACATAATGTGCATACCAGTACCGAATATTGAAACTTAATAAACTAGATAATTGCTCAGGGGTAATGGAGCGACATTCATTAGGAACAATTTGAGTCAAATAAATAAAATTATTCATATTACTTTATGTTATTTACTGAGTTATCGTGCTCGTTTTCTTTTTCGTATCTGGTGACCCAAGTCAGAAATTATTTCGCATTTTCGTTTATAGGAAATGATTATGACATGAACAATTCCATCGTGTCGACCAGGATAACCCTTCAGGAGAACTTTTGTATGACTGGCATAAATAATTACCCACACAAATGTTGTTTCCAGTTCTTTGAGTTATGGCTTTGTCGTCCGTAAAATTCCGCTTAAGAAGAATAAGAAGCACTTAAAATCGTGGCTAAGGTTTTTCTTAAAAGAAGCCTGATTCATAAATTGGCGTTCGTCTGCGCTGACACAAAGTTTATTAATATTAGTGTTAATGGCATACCATACAACGAGGTGGAAACAGAAAGAACTATTCTTTTGCAGATTCTAACATGTTTATATTGAGCAGAAATCTTGCTTCATCATGCAATAGTCCACTGATTATCGACTAAATAATACTCTATACAATGCTGACGTATTTCTTGAGGCAAAACATTACATGCAGGCGCAGACATACACGCTTTTTTTCTGATTCTAATAATTATTGTAAACACGGAAGTCTAGTCGTTCCATGGGGCATTTGTTTGCAAGTCCACAGTGCAAAGTCTTGAATTTGAAGAGAAGTACAAAATATTAATGCAGTAAGATCAAATAATAAATGTGTCTATTCAATTCCATATGATAAATAGTAACATAATAAATTTGATTACTTTGTGATATGAATCTGAAAAGACCGGGCATATATAAGGTTGTGCCGATATAACTTTTGTACTTACTGTGGTGCTCATTAAGAATATTTCTTTCGCGTCGTCGTTAATTTCGACATCAGTCAACGTTAAATTGTTGTACAGAGGGCAGTTTGTGTAACATGTCGAAGATATAACAGATACACATTATAATAAATATGAATATAAGATTGTACTTCAATATTCTTCAGCCGAAATAAAGTTAAAAACATGGACAAAATACGTCGAATGATGTAACGTAATTTGAGTAATTATAAAAAACACACACATAGTCAAAACATGTCGCAACTGATGCAAGGTTACATTCATTTTTTTGACAAATATACGTCGTGCGTAATAAAACGTTACCTACAAGGCTATGGTGGGGATAGGGGCTGGATACGGGTCCATATTGACACACAAAAGCCGTTGAATGACGTCTGTGTAGTTGTGTAACATTTATCTACGTAACCCAGTGTAGAAATCACATTATGAAAGGGACAGCTAACTTTATTGGGTAATACGTGTAACTTACCCAATCCTCACATATTTTGCTGAAACTTACGCCTTATTGGTTTGCATTGGAATATCGCAAGATCTGGCTCATAAGTGTTCTCAACGTTTTAAAAACATATTTGACTTAGATTCTATGCGAAATAAAGAAAACTTTGCAAATAGCTCTTTGTGAGCATGAACAGAAGCTATTCAGTGAAAATGACGTTTACAGTTGAAAATCAGTATGTACTGAATTCAAATGTAACAACTGCACTACTTATTTTAAAATTACAATTGCAGATATTATATACTGCGTTTGTACTTATTTTGTTACGTATTATAACATATTGAAACGACATGTAATATGTAATAGAATACTAAGAGGACTCATTGATATGTGCTTTGAACAACTGAAGAGCGTTCATTTTGATATATTGGCATTTGCAGTCAAGTCCATATATATATTTATGAACGTCCATAAACTGTCGCTAATAAGGACCATGACATTATTGATCTAGTTACTGATGGTTTTAATAAAATAATCTTTACACCTACAAATAAACATCGGGGATATATATCCACAGCATAGTTAATTAAAGATGCAATATTTGCAAGCATGCCAAAACATCATCCACTAGCGCAATGTATGAATGTTTAAGAGCAATATAGTTCACATAGTTTTAAAATATTCCCGTATTGTTCTCATACCGCAATGTCTTGTATATAACATAAATATGGACACAATATTGTCATGCGTACAAACTCTCACGGGAACATACTTCATGTCATACAATTGTTTATTTATAAGTCACATATGCTTTACATTGTCATTTGCCTCCCGATGGCGTAGTGATGTCGATAGAAAAATCCTAGAGTATTTCAGCCTGTACCTCGCCTCCAAATGTCTGTTTGGTAAATAACTATACATAAGTTTTGAGTCAATATATTCAGGTTTAAAATATGGGGTGAGCAACTACACATTTGGTTTAAATCATATGTTTTACTATATGGGCAAGTCATTTTTCTACACTTAGTAACAGTTGGACACAAGTTGTATTATAACATGGTTATATTTTTTGGAAGTCTGGTAAGAATGTTATGTTAAATATTGCGCAGAAAATAACAGTCATTATTCACTCATTCAATTTTGTATTAATGTTATTACTGTAGACAATACTCGGTTTCTGTGCATAATTGTAAGTCTTATAAAAGATTCTAAAACGACTCCATATAAGTAATAAAATATGCATTATTGATGGAATCGGCTAGTCCCTTATTACTGGAAAAAGGCCTATGGTCAAGAATCCAACATGCCAATTCTGGTTGCCGTAGGACAAAGCATTCACCAATTTTGTGCAAACGATTTAAAGTAACAAGTCCCTGATGACATTGAGCTGTAAATGAAGCAAACGAGCACTATGGTAGGTTTAAGCGTTCTCTGGAGCGGAAACCATGTTAAACACCGCTGTAATCCGCTTTAAAACACAATACACATTTACAAGGCCATCTATGAAAGCGTTCTCAAGATATCGTCCAGAAACGAAATGATGTTCGCTCCGACCGACCATCGGACAGATCGACCAACCAACACTTGCAAAGCAATATACACTCCTTATTTCTAAAGGAACGCTCCTTTAGCGCCGATTGTACTTTCGTGTTAAAGTAATCATTCATATTTATGTAGATATATAATTCATGTAGAACCGAATCACACTTAAAGCGTTTTCTTTACTTTACAAACAATCTTTTACTCAAGCTTATGCTTAATGTGAATGACCTTTTAGATTGGATTATTAAAAACAGTTTATTAGATAATGCACGAAAAAAGTCCAATAAACTACAAATATTAAAGGGGCCTTTTCACAGATTTTGGCATTTTTTAACTAATTCATTAAATGCTTTATATCGATAAATGTAAACATTGGATCGTAAAAGCTCCAGTAAAAAATCAAGAATAAAATTAAAAAAAGGAAAAGAACATTGCCCGGACCAGGTTTCGAACCAGTGACCCCTGGAGTCCTGAAGTGAAAACGCTTTAGCCTACTGAGCTATTCCGCCGAGTACACATGCTAGACGTATTTTATACCTTATATAAGCAATCTTCGTAGTTTCACAAAATTTAACGACAAAAACAGAACTCTCCAAATTATTCAATCGTTTCGCGTTGCAACGCTTTATAATTTTTAGGTTTTAAAATCGTCAAAAGATGCATATAATGGCTCTATTAGACCATGGTAAATGTTCAGTATTACTGTTTCCTCACAAATATCATAACTAAAACGAAAATTTGCGAATCTGAAACAACTTTTTTCAATTGTGTCAATTTACCAAAGCGTGAAAAGATCCCTTTTAAAGACAAGACAAGACAACGGTTTATTGTGATAAATAGTTCGCTGGCCCCTTGTTTTTATAAAACACGGAATATTATGCCGCCTAACAAATGTGGGGACACACTTTAATGAGAAAGAATCAGTAC